>NC_064812.1:11817800-12056449 GCF_023721935.1 Panthera uncia | reverse complement strand
GAAGATAAAGGGAATGGGGGTGGCAGGGAGGAGAAGGAAGAACCCTTGACGCTGTGGGGGCAGCATGATGATCATGGAAGAGCGGAAGCATGTTTGAATGGGGAAGACAACATTCTTAGAGCGTAAACATATACCAGAAAGTGGCTGAAATGATACAGAAGGAAGGAGGAGCACTTCAGAGAGGGCCTGGATCCCACGCGTCCGTGCCAAGAGAAACATGCCTGACCATTTCTCTGCTCGGCTCTGATGGAGGAAACCTGAGGCTGAGAGTGAGCTCCTTGGAAAATGAAACTCACTGTATTCTCCATTCAATTTTCCACTTTGTGACACAGATCACACATACAATCACGTGGTCTCCATTAGGCTCTCTGCAAGCGGACTACGTACTTCTTTTTCTGTTTCGTTCCAGAGCACTGGGACGGAGAACACTCACAAATACTAATGGTGATCCATGACAGCTTAACAATGTACTTTACACAAAGAACTCATGTGAAAGCTTATTTTAAAGTGCTTTTGGGGCGCCTGGATGGCTCAGTCAGTTAAGTGTTCAACTCTTGATTTCGGCTCAGGTCATGATCTCATGGTTCAAGGGCTCGAGCCCCGCGACTGGCTCTGTCCTGACGGTGTGGAGCCTACTTGGGATTCTCTCTCTCCCTCTCTCTCTCTCTGCCCCTCCCCACCCCTCTCTAAATAAATAAACATTTAAAAAATAAAAAAATAAAATGCGTTTGAGACTCAGTTTACATATATATGTACATACATACATAGTGTAACCTATATGTGTTAGCATTACATATTATATATTATGTATTACATATTACACATTATATATTACTAATATTATTATAGTAATGAATACTAATATATGTAAAACTCGTATTATATTAATACCTTTCTGGCAGGGTAGTCGTGAGTTTTAAGCATACATTAAAGTTCTATCACTATAAGGTGACATTTCTCTAAATGTCTATCTAATAGTTTTTACAGAGCACGTAATACCATGTCTCTTGCCAAAACTCACTTAATTTACAAGCAATTATAATGGCCAACATTTAATAAGCCCATACAAACATGCCAGACACTGCACTAAGTGGTGGACATTTTTATGTTTTATAAAGATGCTTGGGAAGGTTTATCAGCACCGGCATAATTACCCTCATTATCCCCTGTAAATGAAGATCCCGAAGACGACCGGAGTTCAAGAACTTGCCTAAAACTGTGCGTCTAGTAAGAGGTAAGAACTCGGATTTGAACCAGGGAAGGCTGGCCCAAAGTCTACGCATTTCACGGCGATGTAACTAGAAAGGACAGAGCCGGGGAATGAACTCTGCCACCTTCCGCTGGCCCTCAGCTGGGCAGGTGGCTTGTAGCAGGCCTGAGCTAACAGTCCGGGTTACTTCGCTTCCAGCGCAGGGCAACTCTTCAGAAGGTCAATGAAAAGCATATTTCTTTGAAACTCTCCAGTGTCTGCGGATCCAGCGGGCTGCTTTCTCTTATGTCGGGCACACCGGAGGATATGTCATAACACCCTCCTTTTATGCCTCCAGGGTCACCAAAAAGAGACAATGCACAGTGCTTCCATAAGGTCCAAAGAGCCAGGCAGACAGAGCTCTGAGAACAACGTGACTCTCCAGCTCTCTTCCCACTTGTGAGAGCTGCCATCTGCTTGCCTCACACCAGGCTACAAGAGACTGTTTATCCTTGGCCAGTTTCCATGGCAACCGCTTCTCCCACAGTACCATCTTTTTCTTATAGGGATGGCGAAAAGAATAAAAATACGTGGAACATGGTGAGGAGTTTTCAGTGCATGCTTTCTCTAGAGCGTGGCAGGTAGGGCAGGGGGTACAAGGTGAAGGCTATAGGACCGCGGCGGGGAATCACAGCACTGTGGGCAATGGGATTAATACGAAAGATGGAATCTCATAGCCAACGTGGAGTGCAATTTCCTATCTCCACTGTGGGAGGACATGCATTCTCATTTTAATTCACGGATGGTTACGAGAAGTAAGTGAAAGAGGTCGTACGCCTGGCATCTTAGTCCTGGATAAGGTTCTGCCCGGATTAATGAAATTAAAGTGTCCAAGGAATTAGTTGCCGATAGAGGTTGAACCGACAAAAACTACCAGATCCTCGTTCAGTGTCAGTGGATAAGACACGGCTTCCCTTGAGAGGCTACGGTTTTAGGGCAACAAAGACTTCTTTTGAGGAACCTTTGGGAATAAGATGTGGTAAGTTTGATCATGGGAGTGGGAACCAGGACACCTGTTTTCTATGCCCAACTAAATCATTGAATTAGCTACGTGATCTAGAGCAATTTCACCCCCTGTACAACAGGAGGTTTGGACATGATGGTTCCAGCAAGCTCTAAAAGTTTTGGAGCCTCCAGATTTTTGAGTTCTGGAGAGCTATGTCAGATGGCAAGGAAACAAAAGTAATCAGGGAAGGTCTAATGATGACAATGATGGCTACTAATATCTGACCAGAGCAGGTTTTTGTCTTGGGCAGTGTGCTATGTGCACGCATTATCTCACTAAATCCTCATGGGGATATTTTAAGGGAGCAATTCGTATCCCCATTTTGCAGATGAAGCAGCTGAGGATTCAAGAAATGGAGCACAGTGTTGGTATGAAGCAGATCTAGCTTCCAGACCCACGTCCGTTTGCCTCTACTGCAGACACAGGATCGCATCTTAACCTGGCAATGAGAGATGAAATGGTAACGGACTCCTCCAACCCCCCCCCCAGAACACACATACGTGTGATATCTTCTGTTTCGTTGATCTCTAAGCCTCATACATTGAAGAAAAACAAAAGCGCCCCGTTGCAGGAAATAAGAGAGCAGAGGCATCTTTCTACATCCATTTTTACAGGCAGTTAGGAAGTCCCTGGGTAGATGCACCTGGGAGAGCGGAACCTGGCAGTCAGTGGAACCCATTTCAGGTTCAGCTCTGTATTTCCCCCCTTCTGCACCCCTCCACCAGCTTTCATCACCTGAAGGCAAAGAGAGAGTATATCGAATGTCCTCCGGGAGCTGGTGAGGCTTCTTGAGGATAGAGTTCCTGTGACCTTAGCATATAGAACAGAGCTTGGCACATCAATAGTATTCAAATAAACTCTTAATGTTCCCTATCTATCATTTTTGTTTCTAAGATATTGATCTTAATCAATCAGCCCTGGCCTCCCCTTTTTTTGCGCTAATATTTCTCTCTGGTATAAAAACCAGTCTGACTACCTTCACAATACTGCGTCTATGCCTAGGGTTTATATACATTCCATTTGCCCTGAAGAGCCCCAAGCTGCTGCATTGGTATGTTTGTCATAGTGCCCCTGTTTTTGGAAGAACCCAGGCTTGAACAATAAATTGTATGGTGCCCTCTATGTACCTCTATGTACCTCTATGTACCATTACAGCTGAGTTTCATAATCACACTTGACCAGCAAGGGTCAGGGAAGGTGTAAGAAGAACATTCTGTAAGAGTTTGAGTTGCTAAACTTTGAAATGATTTAGCAGCAAGGATGGGACCGCTTCTTTTCTAAAGCTCTTCAGAAACAGACATGAGCTGTAATCGTCAATATGACTAGAGCACGGATTTCTTAGAATGGCACCCTGATAGGGAGGAATGGGTAAGAAACTCCACAAAGTCACTACCTAATCAATTGTTCTAAATGAGAGGGAAGGATGGATGACAAAGGGAGTAGCACGGTAGCTTGTTAACAAATGACCTTGAAAACCAGAGCAACTTAGCTCTTATATGCCTGTTATTTACATTAAAGTGAATAGGGGCCCCTGGGTGGCTCGGTCGGTTGAACATCCGGCTCTTGGTTTTGGCGCAGGTCATGGTCTTGTGGTTATGTGAGTTCAAGCCCCACCTCAGGCTCTGTACTGACAGCTCAGAGCCTGGAGCCTGCTTCAGATTCTGTGTCTCCCTCTCGCTCTCTACCCCTCCCCCACTCGCATTCTCTGCCTCTCTCAAAATGAATAAATAACTTTTAAAAAATACAATAAATTAAGGTGAATAAATTGCAAATTGCAAGGCACAGAGCAGATGCATTTCACAGGGAACTGAAGGCTACGCTAGGTGAGAAGACAGTTAGGAAGCAAGCCCTGCCTTCTTCATAGTCGTTCAAGTTTCCAGATGCAGGCAAATTACATTCCAAGGTACCAAAAGATCTTGCTAACGTAAGTACGGAGGTATTGCAAGTAATCTTGTAGAAGGAAATGGTATCAGAAAAGTGCAAACAGACAAGCGTTTCCCCAAATTCTGAAGAGGGCTAAAAAACAGGTCACAGAACTAACAAACAGATGAGGTCCTTTATCAGTCCCAGAAAAAAATCTGGGACTGATTATATAAAATACATGTGGTTATAACACATTGAACCAAGCAGGAATCCCAAAAACCCTGCCTAAGTTCCCTAGGAAAAACTTAAGCTTTTTCTTTCTTTTTTTTTTTCAGTTTGATGAAATCATTAGGCTATTTACATACAAGAAAGACATCATTTCTGTATTGCTTTGATATTACCAATATGTGTGACAAGGTCTCACTTTATAGTCTTATGTAGATGCTAGCAAAGTGTATACTATATAAAGGATTGTACATGTTACATTAGCCTCAGAAAGATCAGGAAGACCCAGGAATCCTGGGCTGGAAATTTTGGCTTTGACTTGTATCTGTATGATCTTAGAAATATCTTTAACCTTTCTGAGCCTCATCTATAAAATGAGTGACCAGTGAGTTCACAAGCTATTATGATAATTCGGTGTGATTTTATATTGAGGATTAATCCTCTGGTCAGGTAAGCACAGATCAAATTTGCCTGTTTACTATGGCTAAAACTGAACTGGAGACTATAGCTCGAACTATTATCAGACTCAAGGCTCCTGGGTGACTGGGTGGCTCAGGTGGTTAAGCGTTCATCTTGGGCTCAGGTCATGATCTCTCAGTTCCGTTCTAGCCCCATGTTGGGTTCTCCACTGTCAGCACAGAGCCCACTTCAGACCCTCTGTCCCCTCTCTCTCTGTTCTTATCCAGTTCATGCTCTCTCTCCCTCAAAAATAAACATTGAAAAAAAAAAAAAAGAATGAAGGCTCCTAATATAATTCGTGAAGAACAGACATCTCTGTGGAACACTGGCCTCCCCATGACAAGTTAGACTAGAGCATGGAAGAATCTAGAACGTATGAATCTCAGTAGCAAGCTACTCTAAAAAATAAGGGGGAAGAGAACCTATATAATGCATGCATCATACCTCACTAATTTCACAAACCCTCTAAATGATTCCTCCTCCTGTGGAGAAAAAAAGCAGGAGTGGAGGGAAGGGCCAAAGCTACTTCTAAGAGGTTGGTGTGGAATTTATATTATGGACCTAGTCACAAACTCTAGAAGGAGAGGACGTATTTAATCCTACACTAAAGGGCAAATCACAGGAAGCAAGGTATAGGATGTTACGGTATTCTAGGCTGGACATTTATAAAGCTTTCCTGGTAGATGGAGTCTATGGGAAAAAGAAAAGAGGTTGTTAGACTCAATATTCTATCAGAACCAGCAAAACCATAAAATCTGGTTGGTCTGCTCCCCTAGGATTGCAAAGGTCCAGGGCAGCCAAGGTTTAAGACAATCCACTTCATGGACAGTGATGTTATTGATGAAGATGGAAAGTCCGGATACTGAAAAACCTTTGTAATGAATATATGTGTTTTCAGCACTTTTCTGATTGTCTTGACCGTGGTAGTTATTGATATTGACTCTCTTGTACCGTTTATGCTTTGCCCACATGTAAGGGCGCTGCATCTTACAATTTTCATTTACCTTAATAGTTTTGCTATAAGTTAAAAAAGGCATTATTCAGAAAGCAGAGCATTCATGAGAGATTCTTTCTGCCAGAATATCCAACTATCGTAACTTCAGATACTGCCTAACATATTATTATTTTAATATCATTGTTGTTACGCTGCTGCCTTAAATGAGATTTTGCCACAGCTGGCTTTTTTCACTTGTTGTTTTTGGGTTATAATAGAATATAGTAGCTTCCAAAGATGGAAAAAAAAAAAAAATCAATATACACTGCTAAAAATACCTTGGTGTTACCCCAGTTTGCAGTTCTGCCTGCCTTAAAAGGGAAAGAGATCAGTGGAGATGGGTTTTCAGGCCTCGGCATTTAGGATTCTATCCGATGATTTCCAAATCAGTGTACCAAAAATGTCTCCAACATCTTTACTTGTAAGGACGGCTCTCCTGCCCTGTTTTTCAGTATCACAAAAGCCATGCTAAAACCTGTACTGATTGGTTCTACCGTGCATTTCACCACAACACTCCCGCTTCAGATTCTAGCTCACGGGGCTGAGTGAGATAAAGTCCCATGGAATGGGTGTGTACCTATGTGTGTTGGGGACTGGGGAGGCACGTATGCACTTAGCGTTCCCAGAAGCTCGATTTCAAAAATTAGGGGAGTCTGGGAGTGATGCCAAAAGGAGGGAAAAAAAAGAAAAAACTCCTTTTCTCGGTCTCCATCGAGGCCATGAGGAACTTTGAGCCTTGGGACTGGTCCAAGCTGCTCTCTGGCTTACAATAATTTCTCAAACCAGAGAACATATTTTCTGGTAAATATTCCTTCACTACTGCTGACGGGAGAAACAGGAAGCTGTAAGGAGTTGATATCAAATTTAATATGATTTAGTTTAAAAATCATTTACTAAAGCCCTTCCCAATGTCTAGAGTTTTATCAGATGCTCTGTGAAACATAAAATTCAATTAGATACTCACTCCTTCACAATCAGCCTAACATGCAAATAGTTACCATCAAAGTATGAGCGTTGGGTAAGTTTGTGGCAGGAATTCAAAGGAGAATCTTTCATAGCGACCATCTGGATCAGCTTTTCGAGAAGGTGGCAGGTCCATTAGGACTCTAAGGATGAGTAGGGTTTGAATTTAGTGAGGACCGAGATATGAGGCATGTGGACAAGGAAGTCCTGGGTTCTTCTTCGAGAACTTGAGCAGCACAGAGGCCAGACTTGCTGTTTGGGGTTATTTAGGGCAATTGCTTAACTGCCACTTTGAGCCAGAGTTGAATGTTAGCTTAACAAATGAGCTAGGTTGGGTTTTAAACCTGGGCTCTCTCCTACAATCTTGGGTAATTTGCATAACCATGACCAACCTCAGGGTCCCGAAACAGGTAAAGAAAACATTCTACATGAGGTGGTATTGAAGATAAGAAGACTGAATTCATTCGTTCAACCACCGTTCTTGATGTCATCTTTTTAAAAAAAAATTTTTTTTTTATTTTTTTAACGTTTTTTATTTATTTTTGAGACAGAGAGAGACAGAGCATGAACGGGGGAGGGGCAGAGAGAGAGGGAAACACAGAATCGGAAGCAGGCTCCAGGCTCTGAGCCATCAGCCCCAGAGCCCGACTCGGGGCTCGAACTCAAGGACCGCGAGATCGTGACCTGAGCCGAAGTCGGATGCTTAACCGACTGAGCCACCAGGCGCCCCACTTGATGTCATCTTTGTGCCAGGTATATAGACTTCAAAAGCTCTAGGCACTGAGGAATAAATATAAACAAAGAGACAAAAATAATTCTGTAAATTGTCCACCATAGAGCAAACAATCAGTAAATGATAGTTTTTAATTTGATGACTTAAGCTTTGTGCGAGAGGAACTGAAGCGGTAGGAATTGTCCTAAGGAATATAAGCCCACTCCGGGAGAACTGAAGTGGGGTGGTCAAAGAGCTTGAAGGCAGAAAGACCAGCTAAGAAGCTATTGCAACAACCACACCATGAGAGTCAACGAGGGCGGGGGCAGCAGATAACATTGTCGAGGGGCGGGGCTCAAGATGGCACATTCTCCCCTGGAATTTTATGCTAACATAGCCAGGAATAGTTCAGAGCTCACAGTTTCTCGCCCATCACAAAGGAGCCATCATTGGACTTTCCACTGAGTATATATTAAGGCATCCTGACCTTTATTGACTTCTGAGAACAGCAGTTTTCCCAGGATCCCAGTTGGGAAAGAGGCCTTATAAATAAACCATTTTGCTTGTTCACTGAACTAGACTGTCATTCGCGGTGATGTGCTGACTTAGGTGATGCTGAGTGAGTTGGAACATTAACACGAAGGTCTTTGAGGGGAAAAGAAGCAACACTGCCCTTTCCCTTAAGTCAGAGGAAGGAAAATTGAGGAGGGCTGCGGTTTCGGCTCATTAAATGATCTCCAGGGTATTCATCAAATGCCTCGTCAAGAGTTTTATTATCGACAAAGGGATTCGCTTTTCTCTAATTGTATACACCTTAGAGCCTAGGAAATTGCCTGTTCTAAAGGTAAATAGAACACCACATCTCCTCCCTCCCTGCGAACACAGGACTCCTTGATTTTTAAGTCATAAAGCTTCCTTGGACGAAGAAAGCAACGATAGAGGCAATACCAGTGTCTTTGGAGTTGTTCCCATAGGCTGGGGCACTTACCATTTGCTTGGTGCATGATACACATCTGATTTAACCAATCCAACTAACAATATATGGAAGACCTAATATGTGTCCTCTGTGATGTGCCCCAGAAACTTAACTAGGCGTAAGAGAAGAGCTGTCATCAAAGAAAGACCAACGCAATCTTAGAGTCAAAGCTCACAAGGAATTGCTAAACCATATTTCTCAGTAGAATACTGATAAGAGCTTGACCAGAGCCCACTCTCCGCCTACGTATCCCTCCCTCTCCTAATATCCTAGAAATCCTCCAGGAAAATTACCGACCCTTGACCCCCTTCCTCTGTTTTCCAAGTCAAGACCTCCCTCCCTTTCCTGGCTTCATCATCTTTTGCTACTTTTGGTCAGTCATACAAATGACTGGTTCATTCTCATCAGTACCCTCTGATCCCTTTGCCTCCTACCTCCCACATGCCCACTTTGCCAGGGGGCTCAGTTGTGTAGCGTGGTGAAACAACGGAATGAGCACTGGCCTGGGGTCATAGTGCCTGGGTTCAACTCTTGGCACTGACCTTTACTATCTGTGTGACCTTGAAAAATATCTTTAATTTCTCTGAGTCTCATCTGTAAAATGAGTGAACGGTGGTTCACATGCTAGTGTGGTCATTCAATATAATGATAAATAGATATAAAGATATACGTATATACCCATACAGACATAGAGGGGCGTATGTGTATATGCTGAAAGATACATGTACACATATGTAAATGTTGAGACATACATATATAATTGATGACATATAAATCACAATCCACAGTATTCTTACTTGTGTGGTAGATTTTGCCTATTTATCGTTCTGTTTCTTGTCACAAAATTGCAAGCTCCTTCAGGAAAGAAAATTCTTTCACCTTGCTGTTGTCCCATCCTCATTCCTAGAACAGTGTCTGGAACACAGCAGGTATTTAATAAATATTTTTGTAAGAGTGAATGGATGAATTGTTGATGCTCAATAAGTATTTGTTTCTTTCTGAGCTTCCAGCAAATACGGGATTTTTTTCCTTCTGATCCCCAGCTGAGACCTACTGGAAGAAAAGTGCACAATCATGGTAATTGACTTCATAACGAATTTATGATTTCCCATCTCTGCCAGACTCTAAGTGTTTCTTGATAATCCTTTAACATATGTTTGCTCAGTCTCCATTCTTTTTTCCCAAAGCAGCTGTTTCTAAGCATCACCTCTCTCTTGCATTCTCCAGCCCTCCAGTTCATTCTATCCTGTACCCATCTGCAGAGAAAAGTAAGAATCCTATGATTTCAGTTAGCCTTTCCTGTTGCCTCATGTTGGCTCATCTTATAAGGAGATTGACTGGGTGAAGGGATGTCTGGATACCTGGTAAGACATTATCTCTGGGCGTACTGGGAGATGTTTCTGGAAGGGATTAGTATTCAAATCAGAGGATCCGGTAATGTCACACCAGTGTGGGTGGGCAGCATCCAATGGGTATTCAAATCAGAGGATCCGGTAATGTCATACCAGTGTGGGTGGGCAGCATCCAATGGGTTGAGGGCCTGAATAAACAAAGGGGCAGAGAAAGGGTGAGCTTGTTCTCTGCTGGATCCAGGACACCCATCTTCTCTTGCCCTCAAACATTAGCTCCCCTGCTTCTCAGGCCTTTTAACTGGGACTGAGTGACACCATCAGTTTTCCTGGGTTTCTAGCTTGCAGACAGCAGATCACGGGACTTCTCAGCCTCCGTGATCATGTGAGTTGAGTCCTGTGATAAATGTCCTCTTATATCTATATACATCCAGTGTTCTCTCTGGAGACCCCAGACCAATCCCTGACTCCTTCCAGACCTTTCTCCAGCTCTCTCCCACCTTCTATTTCTCTCTTCCCCTTAAGTCTGAGTGAAAATGCCCTCTACTAATCTCTGATGGAATCCCTCAAGGGTGTTAACTCCCATCGCCTCCACACGTGTGGGGGGAAACACAAAGGCAGACTGTGAAAATGGAATGAACAGTAGTGTTTTAAGGATGAATATGAAATTTGTAGGTGAGCAACAAACAAAGCCTAAGGATGTAGAGAATGTTCTTACCTAACAAGTCTTTCCTCGGTGGCACATAACTCCCGGGATGTGAAAAAAAAAGGAAACACAAATATCACATGGCAATACGATCTTAGACTTGCATTGCCCATTAAAATTATGTCTGCAAAGCACTGAACCGCAGGACCATCCTTTAAAAGTTTAGGAAAAGATAGTAGTATCCCCATTTTGTAAGTGAGGAAACAGAGGCTCCGAGAACTAAAACGACTTGCCCAAGGTCATGACCGTCATAGCTTTCACGGTTGCAAGTGGACACCAGATGATCCTCTTCCTAGAAATCCCAGACTTTCTCCATCAGGCCCCTCTGACCTCGGTTGGTCTTAGCCCATGTCACAGACCCGCAGACACCTAGTTTACGTTCCAATTTTTGCCCGAGTCCTGCCTTCTGTGACAGGATGTCTAAAAGGCTATCATTCTAGATGCATCTAGTGTAAGAGTTAAGCATATCCTCTCAGGGGGAGCCGGGCTGTCTGCTTTTAAAGCCTGCCTATAACAATCCAAGCTGTGTAAAATTTAGCAAATTTCCTTAATCTGGTTGCCCTTCATCTGTAAAATGGAGATCACAATATCCTAATATCGTACACTTCTCTGAAGATGCAAGGAATTAATACATGTAAAGCACTTAGGACCGTGCCTGAATTAGAAAGGATTCGTCCGTGCAAACTATTCTTATGTAACCAAAGAATGTCCTTTTCTTTTCCTTCCTTTGTGTAAACATTCTGGCTCGCTTTAAACAGCGGGTGGTCAGAGACACATTTATCGAGAGCCTACAACAAGTGCCACGTTATTTTCTCTTGGCTCTATCTTGATGTGCTTTGCCTGAGTTTTGAAGTTATCGATGTAATCTTTCCATTGGTGATCAAGGGCAGTCTGGCAGGAATTCTTTCTAGCAATGGCCCCCAGAATCCAAAGTCCCACGCCCCAGAACTTGTGAATTGCTTGTGGAGTTGGGTTGTGATATACGGCACAGGCGACCTTAAAGAGAGGTTATCCAGGTGGTTCCCATGGAATCGCATGGGCCCTTAAAAGAGGAGAACTTTCCGCAGCTGGGGGCAGAAGAGAACGTCAGAAGGTTCTCAAGCAGGAGAAAGAAGCGGCATGCTTTTGTCTGAAGACGAAGGGGCCACGTGAGAAGCAGAGTGGGCAGCTCTTAAGAGCAAACAACCATCCCAGCGTGGGGGGGAGAGGGACCTCCACCCTACACCTGCAAGGGAGTGAGCTCCCCCCACACCTGAATGAGCCTGAAAGTAGGTTCTCCCCCAACACTTCCAGATAAGAGTCCAGCTGGCCCACCCAGAACTACTGACCTACAAAAAACTTCAAAACTTCAGCACAGTGGCCCAAGTGGGGCTCGAACCCACGAACCGCGAGATCGTGACCTGAGCCAAAGTCAGATGCGTAACAGACGGAGCCTCCCAGACGCCCCATCACGTGAGGTCTCTGGCAACTTGTTTTGGCGGTGATAGAAAGCGCAGATAGGTGGGAACCTGCTGATGCGCTCTGCAGGGAAACATCTGTGCTACCGGAAGAGTTGTTCCCTGTCACTCGGAAATCCAAAACCTTTACTCCAGAGCTGATGCCCCACTGAGTGTCTGACAACTGGGGACAGGAGGAAGGACAAGGAAGAAATGCCCGAGCCAAGGTACCGCGTAATCGGGGCCTCCAGGTAGGGTTCCGGCACCTCGGTGGTAAAAGTAGTGCTATTTTTATATGACGTTTCTAGAAATGTTTTTAATTTCTATGTCGGGTGAGTGGGTTTACAGGGGAGAGTGTTAGGAGCATCGACTCTCTAGCCGGCTATGTCTTGCCACTGGCCAGCTGTGTAACCTTGGATGAAACGCTTGGCCTTGCTAAGCCTCACTCTCTGTGCCTGCGAAATGGGGAGAGTGACCGCACCAAACTTAACGATCCGTCGTGAGGGTTAAACAAGAGAATGCTTATGAAGCGCTTCCTTCCGCACCTGGCACTTATTAAGTGCTAAATAAATGGTTATGATTATAATTATAATTCATGTATTCATCCGAAAGCTATGTATTAATCATCTGCTCTATGCCAGGCATCGCTAGGCAATGTGAGAACACAAACGAGTAAGGAAGAACCTCCCCCCTCAAAATTCTCTCCGTGTAGTGGGTCCATATGTGTCCCTTTCGTTTATTCATATATGTAAATTTTCCTGTGCGAATGTGTGTGTCATGTGTGTGTGTGGTACGTCGGGGGTGCAGGCGGTGTGAGCCCTGTGGTCCCCAAAACTACCGAGGAACAAAGTGCTGCATTCAAACCCAAGGGCGGGGTGGGGGCTGCAGACCCAGCCGCCCATCTCTCCCCTCGTCCTCAGAGGTAGGCGGTGTTTCCTCTGGGAACACTGACCACAGGACTGTTAAATCGCTTCAGAGTGGTGCAGCCGGGAGGTCCCAGCACGGCCTTCCCTCGCCCACCCCGCGCCACAGGGACAGGAATGTGGTGCCTCACGCATGCCGACAGGCCTCAGGGAAAAGCCTTCCTTCCCCCCGCCGGGTAATTCTGCCCGGCCCTATCCTCCGACCGGGGAGGCAGAAAGCCATCCACCAGCTCGGCTGTCTGGGAGTCCCAAGAGCTCCTCAAAACAGACCCATTAGCTGAAAGGATAAATATTTACTCTGGGCTCATCTGAATAACCCAGAAAAAGGCCTCTGTTTTTTATCAGGAATAAAAAAACACTCCCACCTAAGCTTGGATTTAGAGCTTTTTGTCTTTAAATCTCCGCTGCCTTGAACCACTCAAAGTCCTGGGAGAGACCAGATTAGGGTTTCCCCTCGGCCTCCAAGCTGGCCCGGGGTGGGGGGCGCAGGGGAGCATGACGGGAAACGTGTCCTTTCACTAAGCGAGGTCAGTGTGGCTGAGGGTCTGGCTGCCTCCATCACAGGTAACTGAAATATTTGCCCCTGGGAATATGCACGATGCAAAATGTGCTCTTACAATGCTCGGCCCCGGCGAAATAAGAGATTTTAGATAAACAGCTTTCGAGGGACCCCATTTCCTGAGCTATGCTTTGATCACATGACAACAGCACCAGCGAAAACACTTCTGTTATCCTTTCAAGGGAGACGTTTGAGAAAGAACGCTGGCCTGGGTCAGGGAGGTGAGAGTGCGGGTGGGTGGAGGGAGGGGTCTGGGAGGGAAGAATGGGGAGAAGGGTGGGGGGGCTGTTCAGGGACACACCCGGGATGTGTCTCTCACTTCCTCCAGCCCCACTTTCTCTACTCTACCCCCCACCCCCACCCCATCGCCTTTCTGGAAGCCAGATTGACCTGGCGGAAAGAGCTTAGACCTGTAAGGACGAAGTAACTGTCCTTAAGCACAGGCCCAGCTCAGGGCCTGGGTACGACAGCCGCCAGAACATGCTCTGCGAATGAAAGATCCCACTATCCTTTCACCTTTCTGGAAGCCTTTCTGGAAGCCAGATTGACCTGGCGGAAAGAGCTTAGACCTGTAAGGACAAAGTAACTGTCCTTAAGCACAGGCCCAGCTCAGGGCCTGGGTACGACAGCCGCCAGAACATGCTCTGCGAATGAAAGATCCCACTATCCTTTCACCACAAGGATGTTCTTTGTTCCCTCTGAGTTTCAATTTCTCTGTCTGTGTTGTGGGGATGATAACGCTTCCCTCCAGGGTGGTACAAGATAAATAAGCAGATGCGTGTATACACCCAGCACAGGGACCGCTACACTCCGGGGCCCAATTTGCGTTAGCACAAATCTTATGAAAGAGCTTTCGGGGGCGCCTGGGTGGCTCAGTCGGTTGTGCGTCCGACTTTGGCTCAGGTTCTGATCTCGCGGTTCGTGCGTTCGAGCCCCGCGCCGGGCTCTGTGCTGACGGCTCAGAGCCTGGAGCCTGTTTCGGATTCTGTCTCCCTCACTCACGCTCTGTCTCTATCTCTCAAAAATGAATAACTGTTCAAAAAAATGTAATTAAAAAAAAAAGCTTTGGAAGTTGGCAAATGTATTGGAACCAGTTTCTTTGAAAAGGCTTGCACAGGTCTTCAGGCCAAGGTTTGCAGGAAAGCCTGAGCAAACCGGGGGAGACAAACCTCTAGTCAGTGCTGTTTGTTTGCACTGAGCCACTGGCTTTGCGCCTCTCGGTCCTACGGGGATATGTAGCTTCACAGGAGTTGGGCACAGGCTGCCCCAGTCACCCCAGGGTGGATTCCTGTCCTGTAGACCTGGTCAGGGGAGTGTCAGTGCAGTGATAATTGGGAAAGCCCTTCTCTGTCCTCCGTCTTTCGATACAAACATATTTTGTGTAAAGACAACCATACAGGTTCCCCAACACACGTATGTCAATACAGTAGTTAAGTATTCAATTATGTTCTAGTGCATTGATTAGCAGATGAAAGAATGAAAGCAAAAATGTGAAGATAATCTCTGTACTCTTAAATTTCATAATGTGCTTTCTAACTGGGCTTCATTCGACTCTGTCACTTAGCTTCGAAGCTGCTGTAGGGTCACCCTGGCTGCTTGGCCGGCACGTGGGGGCTTTGAGCTGTCATGGATACTGGCAAGAGAACGTGCTGGGCTCGTCCCCCACGAGGGAGGTGTTCGGAGAAGAGAAGAAAGGCCTGGTTCTCTCGCTCAGTGCTGCTGTTGCATCACGACCCTAACCTTGCCCTTCTCTTCACGCGTCGTGTGCTCTGTCCCCACGTTCCTCCTGAGACCCGAGGAGCCTTTGCTACTTGTAACCCCACTGCAGGATGACTGTCCCCCCTCTTTCCTTCCCACGTAATGAAAGTTTTTCCCAGAGAGAGAAATAAATCTGGCCCAGATTCCAGGAGAGACCATATCCTGTCTTGCAGCCTTGAGTTGTTTTTTTTGGTGGCCTTTGAGCATAAAGCCCGTGCCCTGGTCTGAATGAAGAGTAGATTATTTTAATATGTTATAGCATAAATCCTATTGACATATAAAATGTTTATTTTATCATTTAATATATTTAATATTCATTCTTTCCTTATTTCTAAAGATTCATTGAGTAGTTCAGGAATTTTTTGAGTGTTTATTTTGAGACAGAGAGAGAGAGAGCTCGGCTGGGAGAGGGGCAGAGGGAGGGAGAGAAAGAATCCCAAGCAGCTTCCACCTTCCATGCTCAGCCCAGAGCCCGACATGGGGCTCGACCCCATGACCCTGGGATCATGACCTGAGGGGAAGCCAAGAGTGAGCAGCTCAACCAACCGAGGCACCCAGGCGCCCCCGGGCATTTTGTATAAACGCAGCGGGTGAGGTTCCTGACCCTGTGGAACTTCTACTCTAGAATGGGGGACAGGTACTAAATAAGTAAACAAATGTGCAGCTAAGTTCACATATATTAGCTGCTGACAGAAAAACTGTGAAGACTGTAGATCTTCCCTTAGCACTATTTTAATTCTCTCACTCATTCATCCAACATTTAAGTGCTTACCAGGCACATTTTTTGTGTGTGCTACAGATAGAGCCATGAAAAAGATCTCCTCTTTGTCCCCCGGAGCATACGTTTAGCTAGGGACTCAGAAGTTAAATATCAAACTTTACAGTGAATTGTTTTAGAGAAGTACGGGGTGGTGAGAGAGTATAAAGCAAGGCATTATAACGTGGTCTCAGGCTGTCAAGAAATGCTTCCTGGTGGATGGAGGAATGGCCACCAATGAATCCTACTTTGCTCTATGAGCACCCTGGTGAGGCCCCTTCCACACGGACTCTGGGCTTGGACATGTGCTTAACTTTGGTCAGTGAGCTATAAGCAGATCTGAAGCGCACAGAGGTGTGGAAAACAGGTGTGCGTGCACTGGAGCCTATCCCCTCTCGGTGTTGGGAACTTTTCTGCCACCACATGAAGCAGCCCAGGCTGGTCTGTCGGAGATATGTGGCCCGGCCAGCATCCGTGCACAGATGTAGGAGGAAGAACCTCTTAGATTATGGCATCACGGTCGAGGTGCCAATGACTGCGGGTGCGTAAGTGACCCAAGTGGCACCAGCAGGCGACCTACCCAGAATGAAGCACTGATCAAAAGAATCATGAGCCCACTGAATGGTCGATGTTTTAAGTCCACGAGATTTTAGGGCGGTTTGTTATGCAGCAAAGGCTAACTGATACAGAAATAGATACCTAGAAGTGAGCAGTTTTCAGGCAAAAATCCAGCAAGTGGGTTATGAGCTTTCCGACTGGGCGACAGGTTGGGGATGGGGACGTGGTAAGACAGCTGTTATCAAAGTCTTGTAAAATGGTGAAAAAATTTTAGAGTCTGGAGGAGTGCTAAGGAAACTGGTCTTGGAAGTTAGCAAAGGGTTGATTTGTTTCGTCAGGAGTGCTAAACTGTCGTTGGAGTTAACTGAAGAGAATACTCCTAATGAAGTTGCAGATCTGGCTACAGGGATTACCAGGAAGAATGAGGAAGTGTTGACTGGCTTATTTGAGTCGCGCATGGTAAGGTCCAGGAAGGGAGAGAGGGGGTAAAGGACTATTCTCTTTGTAAATAGAATCTAGAGAAACTGGAATGTAACCTAGGCTTTCTGGGTTGGAAAATAAAACCATTTCACACCTTGTTTCAAAGTAAGAAATGGCCTCCTATCAAAGATCAAATCCAGGGTGTGGCTATACAATTCGTCATTACTATCTCTAAAAGATTTAAGGTTATATTTGATAGACCCTCGCAGACAAAGATGCTTTTCAGAATCATAACGGCATCTTCCTGCTGAAGCCTAATCTCAAAACATCTTCCTGCTGAAGCCTAATCTCAAAACATTCCTGACAGGTCTGAATCTCAGAAAGGAATTAGGAATGTGGATTTTGACCAAGAGAGTGAATCTAATGTGATACATAACAAGCCCAAAAAGCCTTTAAGGGAGTTATACAATCTAAGATTAGAGGAAATGGGGAGCTTCTTCTGAACGCCAATTTTTCTTTGAATAAGAAGCAGTTTGAAAAAAACCTTACGACAAATGTTTTTGAAGGAAAGAGGTGCTCTCTCAGAGGCTAGAGACGAGAATATTGAGGGTAGAACAAAGAACATAGGAGAACACCAGTCTCAGGAACCAACCCCAGCGAGCATGCCCAGAATAGGGGCCTGAAAACTTGTACCTGGTTGTAAGTTATGGTTTCTATAAACCAGTGCCCATCCTTTTTGTTTTTTTTCCCCCTTCCCATACCTTCCCTTTTTTTGAATGGAAACCTCCATTACAGTGTTTTTCTTCCTAGCTCACCATTGTATGTTAGGTGTTTGGGGGTAGAACAATTTATCCTTTTAGTTCTCATGTTCTGTATCAATAAGAATCGCAGTTAAGGAGCAGCACTCATGGACTCTCACCTGTACCGGGACCTCAGGCAGATTACGAGGCAGGGACTTTGAGACTAACGCCATGACTGAATGATCTGTTGGGGCTCTTCTGGGGAGGTTAATATGTTTACAGGCTAGAGGGGCATGAATTATTGGGGCTAGAGGACAAGCTATGGTAAGTCCCTCGTTCATTATCACTCTGGGTATGCACGCCCTTGGGTGGTCCCCTTTCCACAATAACTCTGGGCTTGACCACTTGACTTGTTTTCACCAATGGACGGTTGAAAGAATAAGATGCAGAGCCACCTTGTACATTGAGATCTGCTCTTTCTTGCCACTGGGGAGTCTGTGCCCACATGAAGAAACCCAAGCGAGCCTGCTGGAGACCTATGGCCCAGCTGAAAGCTACATATGCTAGATCAGGGAATCTTAAACCGCCCATCCTCCCGCTAATCATCTAGGGAGTTGAAACTACATCTGTGATCCTAGGGGCCAAGCAAAAGAACTGCCCGGCCCACATTTTTGACCCACAGCTTCCTGGGAATAAAATAGTTGTTGTTGTTGTTTTAAGTTTGTTTATTTTGAGAGATAGAAAAAGTGCAAGCGGGAAAGGGGCGGAGAGAAGGAGAGACAGAATCCCAAGCAGGCTCCGTACTGTCAGCAGAGAGCCTGATGTGGGGCTTGAAGTCACGACCTGTGAGATCACGACCTGAGCCGAGATTAAGAGATGGAGATATTTAACTGACGAAGGCACCCCTAAAATTGTCATTTTAAGTCACCAGGTTTTGGGGCAGTTTGTTTCTCAGCGAAAGTGTATACAGCTTCTCTGAGGCAAAGATATTTCAACTGAAACATGAAGGTTCGGCGGAGATTAGTTAGGAAACGGGGAGGAGGAACAATCTTCCAAGCAGAGAGAATCACAGGGATGATAGAAGAGCCTATATGGTGAGCGTAAATGGCTGAAAGCCTGTCCGAGTGGCTAGGAAAGAAGGGTAACAATAGTATGAAACACGTTGGCCGTGAGGCTGGATGCGGTCAGATTACTCATGGCTTCTGTACTCATTAACTATTGCCACCGTGCTGTGATATAATAAACCACCCCAAAATTCAGTGGCTTCAAACTATTACCCATCACTCTTTGCCATCGAGCGTCAGATCAGCTGTTCTAAGCTGGGCTCGCTGGGGCAGCTGAGGTTCCAGGTGCTGGTGAGTCTGGGCTTGACCCTCCATTGTGGTTTGAACTTTGGTCTCTTCCACATGTTTGCGTGCTTGGGCCCAGGCTGAAGAGGCAGTAGCTACCGGAAAAACTCTCTTCGTGGTGACGGCAGCGCTCGCGAGAGCGAATCCTAACCACGCAAGCACATTTCTGTTTGCATCTCATTTGTGAATATCCCATTGGCCAAGACGAGTCACATGGATGAGCTCAAACCCAAGAGCAGGAAGTACATTCCGATCACCTAAATTGACGGGGCCTACATTTGGCCAAAGCCAGTCACGCTGCTCACAGCAGCAATACTCAAAAGTGGACGAAAGTGGGAACAATCCACATGCCCACTAACTGGTGAATAGATCTTAAAAATGCTCTTCCAGGGGCATCTGGCTGGGTCAGTAGGCACAGCATGCCATTCTTCAGCTCGGGGGTGTGAGTTCAAGCCCCAGGCTGGGTTAGAGATTACTTTGAAAGAATTCATATCCGTACAATAGGATACTTTTTGACAATGAAAAGGAAAGATATTATATTATATCATATTATATGCTATAATATGAGTGAGCCTCACAGACATTAAGTGAAAGAATTCACACATGAAAAATCCTGCATACTGTATGAGTACCTTTATTCAAAATTTCTAGAAAAGGCAAATCTACAGAGACAGAAAGTATGTCACCGGTTGCTTGGGACTAAGGGTGAGAGTGGAGATTCATGGCAAAGGAACACAAGGTTGGTGAAACTGGACTTGGGTGATGACTATAGAGCACTGTTAATTAACAAACATCCTTGACCTGTTTATTTGCAGTGAGTGAATTTTGTGCTGTGTAAATCACGATATCTCAATAGTGGTATTAAAATACATAACTAACTGGGGCACCTGGGTGGCTCAGTCGGTTGAGTGTCTGACTTTGGCTCAGGTTATGATCTCGTGGTTCACAAGTTCAAGCCCCACCTCGGGCTCTGTGCTGACAGCTCAGAGCCTGGGGCCTGCTTCAGATTCTGTCTCCCTCTCTCTCTGCCCCTCCCCAGCTCATTCTCTGTCTCTCTCTCTCTCTCTCTCAAAAATAAATGAAACATTAAAAAAAATTTTTTTGGGGGGCGCCTGGGTGGCGCAGTCGGTTAAGCGTCCGACTTCAGCCAGGTCATGATCTTGCGGTCCGTGAGTTCGAGCCCCGCGTCAGGCTCTGGGCTGATGGCTCGGAGCCTGGAGCCTGTTTCAGATTCTGTGTCTCCCTCTCTCTCTGCCCCTCCCCCGTTCATGCTCTGTCTCTCTCTGTCCCAAAAAATATAAAAAAAAAAAAAAAAAAAAAAGTTGAAAAAAAAAATTTTTTTTTAATATATAACTAATGGCACAAATGATACCTTGGCACTAGGCTTATGACAATGTAACGCTTCCAAAGGCGTACTTTTAAATGACTGACTTGAAACAATGGGGAAACATTTGCAAGACCCCAGCGGACTACTGCCTCTTTAAGCAATGGCCCAGGCTACATTGTTTTCCTCAAAAGTATTTTACCAAATTTTAGAATTTTCATTAGTTATTCAACTTTGGCTGTAAATAAGAAACATTTTTTATTTTGTCCTCCGAGCTCCTGCATTTTAAGTTAGTGCATGTGGTGTTTAAAAAAAAATGGGTACCCATAAAAATGAAACATGCGCTACTCATTGACTTTTCATATTCTATGTACAACAGAAACATGCTCTTATAAGTGGGTCAAGAACTGTAAAATGTTCACTAATTGCTGGAATTTGTTCTTCTGTTTGGAATAAAAATGGATTTAACAATCAGAACAGCTATTCAAGGGGTAATAGAAGCAGTAAGGAGGGACCTCTGTTATTAGCTAATCTAGCAATTATCCCCAAATCAGTGCTTGTGTTCCACACGCATATCAACTGGGTTCGTTGAGGGGGTGCAGCTGAAGGGGTGGAAACAGCTGCCTGCTCTAATGCAAAGTTCCTTTGGTTAGGAGAACACATGCACGTTAATCCAGGAGCTGTCGGATGAACTTGATTCTCGAAGTCGAAAATGCCTACGTCTATCCTGGGCCGACAGCAGTTTTCACACACTTCCTTCTGAAGGAGGTGGAGACCGTGCCCACTGTGACATCATCATCTCCTTCGCGAACTCTCACAATAATTGTTGACGCGTTAGGCATCTTTCTTGGAAGTGGGGGACTGTGCCTGAGATCCTGGTCGAGAGTGAGTTTAGGAAAGTGTCTCTTCTCTGCGCTCTCTTTCTAGCAAGAGGCTGGAGAAGGAGTTACAAAACTAAACATGAGCACGGTAAGAATTGTATGTCACAGCTACAGAACGTTGTCACAGGCGTTGCCTCTGAGTTAATATTTATTCAGCAAATATTCCCCAAGAACTTTCATGAATCCCATGTGTTTGGCTAGGTGTTCTAATTCTATTACCTCATTCTTAATACTGCCTTTGAAAAGATTTTGGTGCAAGTCCTTAAGGACTTCATGTAACCATGTAACCATTCTCATACAGGTTAAAGTCTGTATCATCACCATGGACTTTCAAGGGTTTGGGAACTTCAGGCGTCTATTGTTATATGACTTTCCCTGATATTGCAAATGTTTGGAGAGGTAGGCAGACCTAATCAAATACTGATAGCATTGCTTCCTGGCTCTATGATTTGGGGCATATTTTGTGTTGTTTGTTTTTTGTTTTTTGTTTTTTTTTCAAAGTTTCAAAGTCCTCATTTAGGAAGAGATTTAACAATATGCATTTCTTTTTATTTTTAATCATATTTTGAGAGAGCATGCGAGAGGGGAGAGGGGCAGAAAGAGAGGGAGAGAGACAGAATCCCAAACAGGCTCCACACTGCCAGCACAGAGCCCGATGCGGGGCTCGAACTCCCGAACCGCGAGATCATGACCTGAGCCAAAACCAAGAGTCAGACGCTTAAACTACTGAGCCACCCAGGTTCCCTTAACAGTATGCATTTCTTGAGTGTGAATGCGAAATTTCTCTCTGGACTCCACTTCGGCCTCGCCATCTACTACCTATTTCTCTTCTTTTCCCAGCAAAATTTATTCCAAGAGTTGATCTGCTTAGTCTCCAGTTCTTCGATGTTTTCTTGAACGCACTCAATTCACGCCCACTTCCCAATCATTCTATTAAGACTTCTTGGGGCGCCTGGGTGGCTCAGTCGGTTGGGCAGCCGACTTCGGCTCAGGTCATGATCTCACGGTCCGTGAGTTCGAGCCCCGCGTCAGGCTCTGTGCTGAGAGCTCAGAGCCTGGAGCCTGTTTCGGATTCTGTGTCTCCCTCTCTCTCTGACCCTCCCCCGTTCATCCTCTGTCTCTCTCTGTCTCAAAAATAAATAAAACGTTAAAAAAAAAATTTAAAAAAAGACTTCTTGCCGTGGTCAACAATGACCTGCCCATTGCATGATTTAAACGCCCTTCTTATTCATTTCCATCCTTCCACTCGACAAGTCCTGTCGAGTTCTAAATTGGGTCATCACCCACCTCCAAGAAGAAGAACCAAACAATCTACTCCTTTCTCTTTGACCTCATTTCCTGTCACTCTTTCTAATCTCATCCATTGATATCTTGCTGGCATCTTATTCCTTCCTTTTTTTTTTCTTTTTTTTCTTTTTTTTTTTTTTTGGCATCTTATTCCTTCTAAAATATGTCCAGAATCTTCCTCCTCTCTTACAGGGGATTTCATTTTGCCGTTTCCCTGAAATTTTCTTCTCCCTGTAATCCACATTCTTGTTTCAATGTCAGGATCTCAAGAAACATTTCCTTAATTCTCCTGTTTAAATCTGCAGCCCCTCTACTCACCAGCCACTTACTACACTCCCATCACATACACACATTATTGTATGGAGAATAAACGTATCTCTTAGCTCTTGTGTGAGAATTTCAGGTCCTTTAGGAGCTAGGACACAAACATTCACACACACACACACACACACATCTAGTTCAGAAACAAAAACACTAAGAGGGTAGAGAACAGTCTCATGGTTCATATAGCTCATGGCAAAAATGAGTTTCAAGCCTCCGAACTTCTATTCGTTATAGAAGAAGCATTGGGTTAAGATTAGGAGGGCCATGTTTGAGACCCTGCTTCGTCATAAGGTCTTTGGGATCTTAGGAAAGCCGTGTCACTTCGCTCAGTCCACATGTCCCCATTTGTAAATCAGAGCAAAGCATGGCTGTTGGGTTCTTGAACCTCTCCTTGTTCCATGCAATTTTTTTTTAAGATCTCAAACGTCACTGGGAGCTAAAGATTGTCCCATGACCGTCTAGTCCGCTCACGTAAAAAAAGTTGCATTATCTTCATTTCCAACTCAGTACTTCTGGTAAGTCAGTGTGACTGACGATCACAGGGAGTAAACTACTTATCTCCATAGTTAGGTTAGACTAATTTCCCTTTTCTGGAGAGAATTGGAGAAGGAGGCCCTTGGAGTCGTCTCTAGCTCTGTGGTCAACTGCTAATTTGAAGCCACAGGGTGCTCTTTGAGGAACTGCAGACTCACATCTGATAACCATTTTATGGGAATGTGCCTGGGCCTTTTAGCTGTGGTTCCCCACAAAATGCCACGATGAGTGACAGACATGCTTCCAGCAGATGAAAGCTTTGTGGGGGTCAGTGCCAGAGACCTCTGACTACACCACTTGGCATTTGCTGATCCCTGCCTATTTTCTGTGTAAGCGAAGGTCTCTGGGCTACACTCTCATTTGAATCTTGGTATTCCGGTGCAATTCACATGTGGTCAAATGGAAATGGCATCTCCAGAATGAGGTAAAGTGCACCGAGAGAATTAGACTCCAGTGTTTAAGAAAAGTTATAGACAAGCTCTCCGACCACGGCCTTTCTTGATCTTTCTTTCTTTCTTAAGGAAGAATGTGATTTTTGCAAGATGTCAGCACTTCCATGAGAGCTGGCTTCTGAATTTCTGCTCAGTTAAGGCGGGGGTTGGGGTGGGGGGGGTGCTAAAGTCAGAATAAAAGGGGACAAAAAGGAAATAATAGTTGTCAACCCCCAGGAACATAGTCTGCACTGTAAAAATGCAGTATCCTCTTTGACAGGCAGTATAAAACAGTGAGGAGTCTATTCTGGAGCGGGACTGCCTGGTTCAAATCCTAATTCCGTCCCTTACAAGCCACAGGACTTTGGGCAAATCAATTCGCTTCTGCGCCTCAGCTTTTGCACCTATAAAATGGGAATTCTAACAGTAAAAGGTTCTTGTTAAGAGTACAAAAGCGGCTGAAATTATGAAGCGTTTGTGATTTCCCCCGTAGCAAACTGCTCATAGCTCCTGAAGGACCTGAAATTCTCACACAAGAGCAAAGACATCTGTGTCTCCATTCACCGAAGGCTGACTCTGTGACAAGTGACATCCTAGGTGCTGAGGGATGAGGATTTCACAAGGACACCCTTTTGCCCTTCAGCAGGGGCAAAGGAAACACACATACAAATAACCCACTATTACAAGTCTAGTGTTTTACATGGGGAGCTTATTAGCAGAAGAAGATAAATTCCTTTTGGTTTGCAGAGAAAATATCTGAGCTCTATCTGAAAGAAAGAGTAGGAGTGGGCATTGCAGACGGAAGAAAAAGCACTAACAAGACGGAGACAGGAAAATACACGGTGTCCTTGAGAGTGAGTGCATTTGTGAAGATAGCCTCATCTTTAGTTGGCCGTGTGTGTGGATGTCACCTGTTATGTTGAAAATATCCTAATGGCAGAACCCATTTCATCTCTGTATTTCCCTAGCAAATGTCTTACATTTAAGTACAAGCAATGTTTGGTGAATGGGTTTGAACGCAAAATGTGACTTAGATATTAAGGATTTCAGTGATGCCTGGATGGCTCCGTCTGTGAAGCGTCTGACTTGATTTCAGCTCAGGTCGTGATCTCAAGGTTCACGAGTTCAAGCCCCGCATCAGTGCAGAGCCTTCTGGGGATTCTCTCTCTCCTTCTCTCTCTGTTCCGCTCTTACTCGAGCTCTGTCTCTCTCTCTCAAAATAAATAAATAAACGTAAGAAATTCTTAAAGATAATATGGATTTCAGAGGAAGGAGTGATTCATTCCATACTGGAAGTTTCATGGAGAAACCTTACTGGACCAGTGAAGGAGCAAGAGTTTTTTGCTTTTTTTTTTTTTTTTTTTTTTTTTTTAAAATAAAATTTTGGTGAAAACGAATCAAATTGGAGCAAAGAGCATGAGCAAATGCATAATTAGAGAGGTGTATATACTAATCCCATATTATTCACCTTTTCTTTGGCCCACCATCCTTCCCTTCTCCTGGAAGATGTCCAAGAGGCACCCACAATTAACTGTCCTATGCCCAATGCACAGAGATGGACACACAGGATTCAGATTGACCAACCAGGGTGTGACATTTACCTGGCCTCATTAATTTGTCCTGGAAAGTTCAGGTGACCGGTCAGAATCCCCCTAAGATGATATAATTACTTCTAGGAGAGAGACCCTTCATTCTGGATCATGGGCCCTGATGAACCCTTTCCCGCCAAATGGATATAGTCTGATATGAAGCCAATACATAAAGAATGAGAAGTCCTGCAACCTTTACGTGAGACCTCGTCCCCCACATTTTACAACTTCCCAGTTGCATTAGAAAATAATCTCTTCTCCCCCACCTCTTTCATGTTGCCTTATATTTTGGTTTTGCACACCCAGATAAAAGCTTCCTCCCTAATACAAGATGAGTGGCAGGGATTGAGAAACCATCATTTGAAAACTACCTCCTAAGAATCAGTGGTTCAAAAAACACATGGAAGTAATTCTTTCAGGTCTGACTTTCAAAGCAATTAAGCAAAGAAGCCAGCATTGTACTCCACATGAATAACTGATGAGTCAATGAGATAGAATCTAATGTTGTTTCTATTTTATTAAAGATATTATCAGAGGGCCTCATACCAAGACTTGAAAGTCTTGCAACAACCTGTGAACACTGTGTAGTCATAGTCTTTTGTGACCACCTACTAGTCTCATTAATTTTTCATTCATTTATAAGCCAGTCATTAATTTATCACTAGGTCATTCCTTCAACAAATGAGAATATGACCAGTTTGAAGAGTATGAGAGAGACTGGGTACATTCTAGAGAATGGCAGAGCTAAAGGGTCCCTAGTACTATATATCAGAAAGTAATCTCTTCAATTGTTTGAAGTCTCCAGAAGCAAACCTCTATCTGATGTTTCTGCCAAGTACTGGCAAGACAATTGTTGTATAATTCTTCCATGCTGTAGTGATCCTATGACGCCTGCCGTATCGTCAAAGGACTTTCACCAATGTAACTCCCTTCCAGTCTTTCCCCTCTATTTCCTCAACCAAGTATTTGAAAGAGAACTCAACCCCCACCTGACACTTTTTTAGTTACTTCATGACACCTAGCCCATCTAACACATCTACCTCTTACCTATCTTTTGTCAGCCATCATAACTTAAGAGAAAAAAACCACATTCCACAGCCTGTAATCCAAGTGGAGGGAAGAAAGCTGACTGTGGAGTGCACCTGTGTTGCACGCTGCAGAATATCTTCAACGCACGGTAACGTGGTAGAGTAGCATTGGCCGAGACCGTTTGTTGTGTGGCCCCCACAGCTCACTGCCCCAACTAACTCTGGCTGAGAGCATAAATAAGTGAAATCTACATTAGGAGCGTAATGTACTGTGTTGAGATACTTACGTATAAATAAAATATCATAGACACAAATAGATTTTAACCAGTGCCGTGTGGAAAGTGATTCAACGGATATATGTACTTGTATTATAGGTGAAGGAAGTGCATTAAGAAACCTGGAGGTTAGCAGTCCCACGCACTATCCATTGTGCCGTCAAGCCAGCTCAATCCCACTTATGCGCATGTATTCAAAGGAAATGAAATCAGCCTCTCAAAGAGAGATCTGTATTCCTGGGTTCATCGCGGTATTCTTCACAATGGCCAAGATATGGAAACAACCGAAGTGTCTGCTGACAGATGAATGAATAAAGAAAATGTGATGTATATATAAATGAATATTTATTATTCCACCTTTAAAAAGAAGGCAATTCTGCCATTTGGAATAACATGGATGAATCTGGAGGACATTATGCTAAGTGAAATAAGCCAGACACAGAAAAACAAATACTGTATGATCTCATTTATTATGTGAAGCCTAAAAAGGTCAAATTCATAAAAGCAGAGAGTAGACTGTTGGTTGCCAGAAGCTTGGGTTGGGGGGATGTGAGGGAATTGAGATGTTGTTCAAAGAGTACAAAGTTTCAGTTACGCAGGATGAATAAGTTCTGGAGATTTAATGTGCAGCATGGTGACTATGGTTAATAATACTGTACTGTGTTCTGTGTACTTGAAATTTGCAGAGAGAGTAGATCTTCAGTGTTCTCACCACACACAAAAAATGGTAACTATGTGAGGTGATGGATGTTAATTAGCTCGATTGTGCTAAATATTACACGTTGTACCAGTGTATCAGAATATCACATTGTACATTTTGTTTTCTTTTTTTTTTTTTATTTTGTTTAATGTTTATTTATTAGAGACCGACAGAGACAAAGCATGAGCAGGGGAGGGGCAGAGAGAGAAGGAGACACAGAATCCGAAGCGGGCTCCAGGCTCCAAGCCGTCAGCACAGAGCCCGACGCGGGGCTCGAACTCCCAAACTGCAAGATCATGACCTGAGCTGAAGTCGGACGCTCAACCGACTGAGCCACCCGGGCACCCCTTTATTTTGTTTTCGTGTCATTTTTATTTTTTGATGTTTAGTTGAAGTGTAGTTGACATACATTATTGTATTAGTTTCAGGTGTAGAACACAGTGATTCAACAATTATATATATGATAAGTGGCCACCATCTGTCACCATACAAAGTTATTACAATTTTATTGATGACATTCCTTATGCTGTAATGAAGATTTTCATCCCCGTGACTTACTTGTTTTATAACTGGAAGTGTGGACCTCTCAATCCCCTTTACCTAGTTTGCCCATCCCCCCCGTCTCTTCGCCAACAAATTGGCAACAACCAATTTACTCTCTATATTTGTGAGTCTACTTGTTTTTTTTATTTATTCATTTATTTTTCAGACTCCACATATAAGTGAAATCCTATAGCATTTGTCTTTCTCTGTCTGACTCATTTCATTTAGTGTAATACCCCCTAAGGTCCATCCATGTTGCTAATGGCAAGATTTCATTCTTTTTTTTATGGCTAAATAATATTTCACTGTGTATGTATACCACATCTTTTAAAAATATATACAATTTTTGGGTGCCTGGGTGGCTCAGTCAGTTAAACGTCTGACTTCAGCTCAGGTCATGATTTCACGGCTGGTGAATTGAAGCCCCGCGTTGGGCTCTGTGCTAATGGTTCAAAGCCTGGAGCCTGGCTCAGATTCTGTGTCTCCCTCTCTCTCTGCCCCTCCCCTATTCACACTCTGTCTCTCTTTCAAAAATAAATATTTAAAAATATTATAAAATAAATATTTAAAAAGATGAATAAAATATGTATATAAATATACATACACACAATTTTGTGTATGTATATACATATATGCACAATTTTTGTCAATTGTCCCTCTGTAAAGCTGGGGGAGGGGAAGAGTACCTAGAAGCAGACAAGAGTAAATTGTTATGGAAAATTGAAGCTAAGTTAAGATAGAACAAAAGGTGTACCGAGAAAAGGAAAGAGAAATATATTGGAAAAGAGAGTTTCAATGGAGAAGTTTTGGGTGTGTATTTCCACCTGCTGTGTTGGAAGGATCGAAGAAAATAATGGAATATTAGCTCCGCTTGACTAAATTGACTTCAGTTCAAACCCTGACTGTGCATATCCTCAGCAATTGTAGCTATTTCTCAAATTTTCCCCAGTGATGTGTGGTATGCACCACATAGGAGAAAAGCTCAAGGCAGAGACTGCATATACAGCCAATCCATCTTTCAGAGACCATCAAAATTTGGTCTTCCAAAGTCAGGTTCTTCTACTTAATACCTGGAGGGCACCTGCCCCACCCCCTCAGTGATATGTCTTAAAGTCACTTAAAGAGACAGGTTGAGAAGAACAGAACTCATTTTACAGAATTGTTTTGGAAGTGATTAATAGTTAGCCAAACAAACCAGGAAACAATCTAACATTTTAAAACTCCAGGTCAGTTTCCTAAACTAGATCTATCTGAACAGAAGGAGAAAGCCTGGACCCAACCACATGTTCATATCCCTTGTAAAGGGGTAAGTCATTTTATGGGAGTCTTTCTCAAACAGTTTGTTGTGCACAAGATATCACTCATTAGAAAAGACCAATAGGCTGAATCCACCTAATATAATCAGTAAAAAGAGCAGGTGATATATCATTTTATACTTTTAAGTGTTGAATGATGTAAGCACTCTTAACCTTAAAAATAAAACTGCCAATTATTTTACCAGCAAAGATGGGTTTATTCAGGAATGGTGGAGAATTACAATCCGGGACAAGCAAGCTACAGCCAAAACCATAGGCAAGTCCAACAGACCAAGGAGAGGGACATTTTATGGAGAAGGGAAAGGAAGTTGGGAGGGGTTGTTTTGAACAAAAGTCCATTGGAGAGATGCAAGGGTTCAGGGTGATGACAATTTCTCATTGGCTGAGTTGTAGGTATAGTCCATTGCTTATAGGAGATACCAATGTATATCTTTCCCTGTTGGGGCCTGTAATTGATGACTCTTTCCTGTGGAGCTTCTTCCTGGGAGTCTGTAATTGACAACTCTTCCTGTAATTGACATTGAGTGGTAGGGCTCCCCCTAACACCCTCCGCTTCTAGCATCAAGTGCATTTTAGACAGGTTTCTCTTTATTAACTTTCACAGTACACTTTCCAAAGATCAAGGAAGTATGGAAAACAGTGACCTTGTGAAGATGTTAAATATATTATTCTATAGAATAAAACAGCAATCCCCTGTGCGTTGTATGACTGGGTATTTCTACCTTAGAATAAAATATCTAATGGCAGCATGCTTTGCAGATTCATTAAGTTTTATGCTACATCTCAAACAATTTAGAGAAGATGGTATCTCTACAAAAGAGCTCTAAGTTTTTAAATGAACAAGATTTGGAAAAAAAGTTATTCCAAATTAGTGTATTATTTATATATTGTATAAATATTTATGGGTAATAAATTATTAAATTTTATGGACATTAGACTCTTCAATATATCCCTACAATTTATGTGGTTCTGTTTTACACAGATTCAGCTTATATCACACGAAAATCTATATTTAGAGCATCTCATGAATAACTGGTAGGGCTGGGTATTCTGGGTGGGATTCTGGTATGGTAGTGACAGGCCAGGACTGAGGAACTGTCTCCTCCTTTCTAAAAAGCTCAGGGGCTCTTCATGGTCTGCACTTAGCGGGCTCCCGGAGCATTATTTTATGGCCCTTGTCCCCGCAGGTTTGTGAACATTGTATCCATGCTCTGTTATCTTCAAGGGGTCCCTCCTCCCTGAGACTGGCTTCTCCCTGCTCCCAAGCCCTACCTAGGTCATCATACCCCCATCGCTGTACCTGCCTGCATTGTGTTGTTGCTGTTGTTGTTGTTTTGTTTTGTTTGGAATTTTGGGTTTTGTGTGGGGTTTTTTTTGTATTTTTAATGTTCAACATCAGCAGTGTCCCAGGAGTTAAAGTTTATAAGACACATTCACATTCACGAATTTATCTGGCATTCATGTAGTGAGGTTGGCATGGCACATATGGAAAGTCTTACACACACACACACACACACACACACACACACACTGTTGTATATATATGTTATGTTATATACACGTTTTATATATATATAATTTATATATGTTATAGATACATGTTTTATTTATATATGTGTTATAGAGGTATGTTTTATTCATATATATGTTTTATATATATATATATGTTTTATATATATATATGTATATATATATATATATATATATATACATATATATATATGTATATGAAGAAACCAAGGCCTAGGCTACAGCACTAGTAAATCCTAAAATTCAGCAAAAGACACGTCTTTCATTACTTACACCAGGTTTCACATTTTCAGCTGTTCTAGGATCCCGGCTGTCACTAAGCAGACCACTTACTCCAGTGGTCTCTCACCTCTTCACTGCCTTTCCCCAGGTATTCCACACATTTGGGGGCTCCCTTCCTTATTCTCTCTCACTAACTTGAGGTCCTTCGGAATGAAAAGCATGCAAGTCGTTTTAGTGGTTTAAACATTTGTGCGCTCCCCCCTCCAAAATCAACAAAAGCCGCTGAGTCTATAAATTTAAAAGTTGAATTTAGACCAGTAATTATAGTTAGGGAGTTGAGGAATTTTCAATGTTTTTTTTCTTTTCTTAGGTTTATCGTCTCAGAGTTGGAATCTGAATTCCTGATCCTCTTTTTCCAGTAATTCCATGTGAGAGGTACAAATTTGTTTACACAGCATGCCTAATCACCATTAGCAGGCAAGTAGGGACACTCAACTGACATTACTCGAGTCGGTCTTTTGAAATACAGGAACACCACATGGCACATATTCCCAGGCAAATCAACGGCCTTTTTAAGCGAGACGGGTTTTGAAAACAAGAAATGTACCCCTGTATCCACCCAGAGAAAAATTTAAGAATTCAGACAGGACCAACTCAAATATGAATAATGCAGGGATTTGCCATTTGTGTGGAATAAGACCGACTCACCTTTTAAAACATTATTATTTATGAATTTGACTTTCGCTGTTCTGTGATTAAATCTTTTTTTTTTTTTTTCTGGTCAAATATTTGTGACATGAAAAATGGAATGGAATGCATCCCTAGTGTGATACTTCCAGAAGTATATTAAGTAGAAAGCTCTGACCTTACCGAGCAAAAGGGCACCATACCTAAGAATTGAGAGTGGAGATCACACTTTCCTTCCTGTTCCACCTGTTCCTGGGCTCCGCTCTGAAGGGGTTGTGTTGCGGGGGCGGGGGGGTGACAGGTGCGCAGTAAAACAAGATATGATCCTCCTCTTTCGTCATTGAGAAAAATAATCAAGGATTATTTGATCAAATAATCAGATCATTCAGTGCTTTATACTTTATAAAATGTATGGTACTTTCTCAGAGGGTAAGGAAAGGCTATAGGTGATTCCCTTACAGAGTAACTTAAGCATCTAGATAAGCGTCTAAGTATGGACGTGTTTGAAGGCACCTGTTGTTCCCATCCGTTCGTTGCCTGCATGTGGTTCTCCTTCTCATCCTGGCATCTTCTCTCAAGCCCTGCTAAGCCCTGGAAATCAGGTCAAGCTTTGGCATCAGATTGAGTCACTCCTGTGTCGATCCTATGTGTACTACGTAGCTGAGTTATCTCATCAGGGAGTCGAAAACAACTGTAATAGTCCAGCATGGGACTTCACAGGACATATTAGTCAGAGTTCCCCGGAGAAATAGAACCAGTAGGATGATACATAGGGATAGACCTATAAATGTGTGTGTGTGTGTGTGTGTGTGTGTGTGTATACATATAAATATATATATATATATGTGTATGTATTATATGTATATGTATTACATATACATATATGTATATATTGTATATATGTATATGTATATATTACATATGTATATATAATACATATACATATGTATATAAAATGTGCATATATGTATGTACATTTTATGTATATATGATACATATACATATGTATATATAATGTACATATATATGTACAATACATGTATATATAATACATACACATATGTATTCATATACATATAATACATAAAAATATGCACATATACATATACATATGTATAATATATATAATACATACATTACATATATGTACATATATTACATATACATATATATATAAATATATATATATACAAGCACACACACTATATATATAGTGTGTGCTTGTATGTCTAGTCCTAGTCAAAAAGCTGATGGTGTAGTTCCCATCTGAAGACCAGCAGACTTAAAATCAGAGAAAACAGTAGGGTCTAAAGGCAGGAAATAAACCTAAGTCCCGATCTATAAGCAATCAGGCGGGAAAGAATCCTTTCTTGCTGGGGGAAAGTTAGCCTTTTTATTCTATTGAGGCCTTCGATTGATTGGATGAGGCTCACCCATGTTATAGACAGCAACCTACTTTACTCAGTCTACCAATTTAAATGTTAATCTCATCCAAAAACACCTTCAAACAGCAACAACGTTTGATTAAATATCAGAGTACCCCATGGCCCAGTTAAGTTGACACCTAAAATTACACACAGCACACAGGGCAATAATCCATCAAGGATAGGGTCCCCAGAGCTCACTCAGGTTTTAAGCATTCAGTTCCCTGCCAGCTGTCAGACTGAGTGGCTCTGTTCCTTGCAGGTTGTTAGCTGAAGTTGTCCTCAGCTCCTTGCCATACAGGCCTCTCCAACATAAAAGCTCGTTTCATCAAAGGCAACAAGAGAAAAAGAATCAGCTAGCAAAATGGAAGGAACTATCTTTTATAATCAAATCACAGAACTGACTTCCTATCACCTTTGCCTTGTTCTATAAGTTACAAGCAAGTTCCCCTGCTCCTCCAGGGGAGGTGTAGAGATGGGAGGAACTACTTGAGGATGGAATTTAAGAGCCATTCTGTGTCCCAGAGAACCAGGCCTAGGACTTTTTTGAGAAGCATTAGGAAAGAGAAAGCCTTTTTCATTGAGCTTGCGGCTGAGAGACTGTGGGCCTGAAGTTGCCTGTGGCCATCTGGTTACTGAGTAGAAAAGGCCTGAATAAGAATAAATTAACATAAGAATTCGATACTGAGATACAGAGAAAGAGCTGGGTTCCCAAAGGTATGAAACACTTGGATTCAGCCCTGCAAGGAGCTAGCTAAAGGCATTAAACACCTAGATCCACCCTTGCCTGAAGCTAGCTAAAGGTATTAAACACCTAGATCCACCCTTGCCTGAAGCTAACTACAGGTATCAACCATTTGAATATAGTTTTGCCTGAAGCTAGAAACCCTGATTCTTTAGTTATAGGAAGGGATACATTTCTGCTGAAGTCTATTTGACTTTTGTTTCTGACCGCTGCCTGATCGATCTATCCAGCACCTAGAGCACAACATACCATTGGCTCCCAAATATATGCACTGATGTATAAAAATGATTTTTGGAAGATTAACGTTAAAATCCAATGAAGAGGAAGCTGGATCATATCCACCCTGCCCCCCACTGAGCCTTTCTGAACCCTAAAATTCTATGCTTGGCTGCTTCCCAAAACACCTCTTTGAGGCTTCTCCTTTGAACTCAGGTCCAGAATATTCAAGGATGGCTTAGGCAGCTCTAGTCTATTCATTCCTCACTATCCCCAGACTCACTGCTGTGTAGGTGGGCCAAACTCATAAAATTCTATCTCTCAGCACCCTTAGGCACAGGAAGTTGGCCCACAGAAGTTCCAAAAAGGGGGAAAAAAATCACCCAGCCTATAAGACCCAGAGCAGGAAACAAAACTAATGAAAAAATGTCCCCAGCTTTCACAGGAAATTATTTTCACTCCACCTCTATAAAAAGTAACAGATTTGACCCCTTGCCTCTCGCCCACCTCCTTTTCAGCTAACCTCCCTATAGAGGCGATGGGAGAGCGGAGGCCAGACTGCAGCCAGGAGGGACAGGGCACTTTCCGTGAAAATGCTCATCAGAAACCAGGTTGTCATGGCCAGAGGCCGCTGAGAGTGGTAAAAGGCTAGCAAGTTGTTAAATTGGACAGTTTTTAGTGAAGAAATTCGTAGCCGTTAGTAGTGATCACAGAAAGCAAAGCATCTCTTTCAGATGAGAAGCTAGAGACTCAAAAAGTATGTTCAGGCTGCTTTTCTCACTGTTACGACTATTTATCAAGGGAAGCTCAGGTATTTTATGTAAATATCTTGATTCAATGCTGATACTATGTTGGAGTTGAAGGGTGAAGGCTGAAGTGCCTTAGACCAGGGAGGCCCCAGACTGAATCCTCTGAAAAATGGGTTCATTCTGCAATTTTCTTTACAGCCCATGGTGGCTAAAATCTGGCTGGTCAGCCCAGAAAACAAGTTGTTGTCCACCCGGGGGGGGGGGGTACTGTGAAAGAATATCCTGGATTTTTCTCTGCTATGCAAAGAAAGAACATGCTCAGGTATATATTTATATTTATATTTATATTTATATTTATATTTATATTTATACTTATATTTATATTTATACTTATATTTATATTCACACATACACAGACACTGATATGCACTCGTGCAAATAATTACAATAAAATATGTAACAAATAATTATAACAAAATGTGGCAAGTGTTAATGGAGGAAACAAGAACGCACATGAGTTGTTGAGTAATCTGTCTACGGTGCCCAGAAAAACTTCACAAAGGTGGTGACAAGTTAAAGAAAGAGAATTTGGCAAATATCCAAAGGTAGGGGAAGACTTTCCAGACAAAGAATAGAGCGAACACAGATTGTTTGATATGATAGAACAGAAACTATTGCTGGAAAGTGCCAGAATATGAGACTCAAAAGAAAGTTGAGGCCAAATCATCAAGAGTTTGAAACATCAAGCTTATATCTTGTCTGCAGGCCATGGGAGCTGTTTAAAAATGTTAATAGAGGCGTCTGGGTGGCTCAGTCCATTGGGCATCCGACTTCGACTCAGGTCATAATCTCATGGTTCATGGGTTCGAGCCCCATGTTGGGCTCTGTGATGACAGCTCAGAGCCTGGAGCCTGCTTTGAATGCTCTGTCTCCCTCTTTCTCTGCCCCTACCTCCCCCCCCTCTCAAAAATAAGTAAACATTAAAAAAATTTTTTTTGTAATGTTAATGGAGAAAGAGAGGTAAGGTGTTCGTTCAGCTTTGCATTTTATTATCCAGATCTTCCAACAGGGGAACGTGAGCAACAAAGTTTAGATGACTTTCTCTGGGTCAGAGGGAGAATAGGAGCCAAATTTTTGCTGGTTTGGAAATGAAATGCCAAATATCTACTTCCTGCTCACTGCTTAATTATTAGAGACAACATTTGTCATGTGGAAAAAGAGTTAATTATAATCAGACTGGAAATTCATGTACCTGAAAATCTTTAGAAGGGAAAATGTAGGGGAAGGAACAAGATAGAATAGCAGATACAAAACAATTCTTATCAGTCTGAATCTGTTTCACATTTCATTCCAGACTCGACAAATTAGCACCAACACAATGAATCTTTGTAAATTAATGAGAGTAACAGCGGGAAAGAATCAATCAGCCACTCTTGTTCCAAAACCCTCCTAGGTAATAACCTGAAATGAACCTTGAAGTCATGACCCCAGACTAATAGCCTGCTTCATACTCTTTGAACAAAACAATTAAATAATCACATTCCTCATGGTCCAACTTCCTGAATGTATTAATTAGATTAAAACACAACTTGTCAGGATCCCTTGAGAGGAAGGGGTTTGCTGAATGCGTTTCCTCCTGCCCTCCAGCTTCCAAGGGCATGGCCTGCTTTTGCAGAGAGGGGCCTGTACCTGCCCAGGCAAGCTTCTTTGCCTACACCTGATGGTACTCCTTCTAGAACTGGAGGCCTCACACCTTCTCCTACCTGGACTCCGCCACTGAGGGCAGCCTTCCTCCTCTCTGGACAAACACCTGCCTTTCAGTTCTTTTTTTTTTTTTTTAATGTAATTTATTGTCAGATTGGTTTCCATACAACACCCAGTGCTCATCCCAACAGGTGCCCTCCTCAATGCCCATCACCCACTTTCTCCTCTCCCCCAGCCCCCATCAACCCTCAGTTTTCATTGGGTTACAAACCCTCTTAGGATCTCAAAGCCAGTTGATAACTCTACTTGGCTCAATTTTAACGTCCCACCCCTCCTTCCAATCCATCTCTCCGTCCATCCAATCTTTATATGAGAGATGGGCTCAAATCCTGGATTCTGCCACTTCTTATCTCTTCAATCCTAAACACATTATGTAAGCTCTCTGTGGCTCAGTTCCTTCGTCTGTAAAATGGGAATGATAACAGGCCATGCCTTATGTGGTATGCATGTGGCATCCTGAAAGCACAGAGGTGGGGTGACCAGGGGCAACCCAGCGTCCTCCTGCCAAGGCTGCTGTCTGTGTCTTCAAGTGCTCTTCTGAGATACCCCAGGGCTTCATTCTGTCACTTCAGGCAGGTCTCTGGCGTGTGATAAGCCTCTTCGGAGGTCCCACCTAAAATAGCAGCACCCACCGCATTGCATCAGTCTGTTTCCCTTCCTTATGCTATTTTTCTTCATAACACTTATCACTCGCTGGCGATATATTATGCGTTTGCCCTTTTATTTGCTTATACGACTTAGTCTCAAAGTGTGGTCCGTGGAACTGGGGTCTTGTTAGACATGTACGTTCTTGGGACCCATCCTGACCTAGGAAATCAGAATGTCTGGGTGTGGGGTCCAGCCATCTGTGTTTTAACAATCACCCGCAGGTGATCTGGATTCTTCCTAGAGTTTGAGTACCACTGGTTTAGAGTTGGCCTCCCCTGGGGAATGACAGCTCCTTGCAGCAGGGGACATTTTCCATTTCCTGTTTACTGCTATATCCCCAGCCCTTACATCTATATTTAACACACAGTAGGTGTTCCTTCAGTAGTTGTGGAATGACTAGACAAATGAATGACTGTATCTCACTTGGTGACAGCCAAAATCAGTACCCAGCCATCCCTCTCTCATCCGGCTCTATTTTCTTTCACACACTGGCGACAAGATACTATTTTATTTTATTTTTTTTAAGTTTATTTATTTTGAGAGATAGAGCAATCAGGGGAGGGGCAGAGAGAGGGAAAGAGAGAATCCCAAGCAGGCTCTGTACTGTCAGTGCATGAGCCTGACGCGGGGCTCAAACTCATGAACGGTGAGCTCATGACCTGAGCGGAAACCAAGAGTCACACTTTTTTTTTTTTTTTTTTTTAACATTTATTTATTTTTGAGAGAGAGACAGAGCATGAACGGGGGAGGGTCAGAGAGAGAGGGAGACACAGAATCGGAAACAGGCTCCAGGCTCTGAGCCGTCAGCCCAGAGCCCGACGCGGGGCTCGAACTCGCGGGGCTTGAACTCACGGACCGCGAGATGGTGACCTGAGCCAAAGTCGGACGCTTAACCAACTGAGCCACCCAGGTGCCCCAAAGAGTCACACTTTTAATCAACTGGGTGAGCCACCCAGGTGCCCCAAGATACTATTTTAATACAAAAAATTTAATCATTTGTATTGTATTCAAGTTAAGAGACACTGGCTTTTTTGATATAGATAGATGATAGATAGATAGATAGATAATATGTATTTTTACTGTAGAAAATGCTAGTATTTATATAGGAAGAAAAAATACACATACAAACAGAAGCTCATCAAAGTATTATCATGTGAGCATACGTTCAGGTCGAAGTTTATTTCATAGTGCTCAGGAGACATAAAAAGGAGTTGCAAAGAAATCCAGTTGTAGCAGATTTTTTGCCCCAAGTGAAGAAAGAAGAATCCTTCGTACGGGCGAGACGATGTCCGTATCTGCCACAAACAGCACAAACATACCAATGGGAAAGGAGGAGGGAGGGAGACGCAGTCAGGGCACGGGAGGAAGGCAGAGGTTGAAGACAGGGACAGAGGGGAGAGAGACAGACTCTGGCACTGTAGATCTATGGCCTTATTTTTCCCAAGAAAGCAGCCATGGCCTGTTGAGCACCATAGCAACCAGCCCACTTCGTGTACTGCCCCTGCCATCCGTCAATGGTGCACTGATGAGACACATCCATGGCCCATTAAGAAGCCAAAGAGGAGAGAAGCAGAAAGCTTTCCCTGCAGAGAAGGCTGAAGGCAGAGGACTAGAGCACTCCATGTGCTGGCCCGGTGCTCAGACGGAATCAAATCCGTTTCTAAAGAAGACATTGGACGAAACCGCATCTGTGGTTAAATGGTAGGGTATATGTGGAGGCGGGGGGCCAGGGTGGAACGAGGCTACGAGCCACTTTATCAAAGGACCGAAAAGCACATTAGCAAACACTAAAAGCATCACATAATGTACAACAGTGTGCTCTAAACAACATGAGATATCGCCCTTCTTCCCAGTGTTTGATCTGAGCTCTTTGCACAAACGACAGCGAGCACCGGGTGGTTTTCTTAGGCTTTACTGTTAGCACCTTCCAACTAGGCATAAAATTCCTTTCTCTTAAGTCATTTGTTATCTTAAATAATGGCGTGTGAAAAATTCTTGGTGTTGGGTCTTTCTAGCAGAGACAACCTAGGTTCTGATGAGGTGAGGAATCTACCCCTTGAGGATGACTTACTTAAACAAGGCTGGCTTATGGTTCGAGCTATGTGTGCCGCGATGTCCGGGGCGGGGGGGATGCCGTGTCCCACAGAAGGAGTCTAGCAAGGCCCCAGGTGGATTCTCCAGTGTCGCAACACGCGCCTCCATGTTCACGGCGGAGGGGAAGGGAAGGAAGAGTGGCCAAAACCACCTGAGCCGAAGTCGGACGCTTAACCGACTGAGCCACCCAGGCGCCCCAAAGAGTCACAACCAGAACCAGTCACGTCACGCGGCTTACAACCAGAACCAGTCCTGTGCCCCTCTGCAAAGGGGCGAAGTGAGGGGGACCAGACGGGTATGCGGTCAGCAGTTACCCTTTCTGTGACAGAGGCAGAGTAAGTGCTCAGTAAACGGGCCTGAAAGACAAAGGCCTGGATATTGACCACTTCAGAGCCTCCCTGTGTGCCAAGCATTGTCATCAGCATCACAGCGCACCCCCCCCCACCCCGAAAGCACGGGAAGTTATCCTCATTTTACAAAAGAGGAAATACGTTCCTTGCCCCCGGTGTCTCTCTCTCACATAGTGAGAGGTAGGAGAGTCTTGATGTAAATAATACATCGTCCACTTCTTCCCCACATCCACCCCATCTTTAGAGAGCTCCCGTAAGACTGTCTCAGCTTGAGAGTCACGTGTTGGTCATTTCCAAGGGTTGACTTTCCTGACCCCAGTGAAGTGGTCAAAGAGTTCTTTTATCGGTTCTCGCCACACCGTGAATTCCCCCCTCGGACACATGTCATTATTTTAGTCAATCACTGGCTCCTCTCTGTCTTCGTGGTAGGATGGAAACTTCGTGAGCGCCGAAGGACATGTGGTGTGGTTACTGCACGGGTCCTCCATCAGGCATGGGGCCCCCCACACAAGCAGCAGTCAGTAAATGTAGCCAAGTGAGGGGACGTTCCCTTCTGCTGTTTTCATTCGCATCCACCACAGACGTCAGCAGATTAACTCCTCGAACACGCTCCGCGCATCGCGCGTCACCAAATCCGTCACGGATTCCTGTTACTGCGGCATGTTCAGGCTCAAGCTAGTGTTTGAACTCTGGCCTCAGACATCCTTTCCCGATCGATTTTTCTTATCCCCTTGACTGGACCCACTATTACGACCCATATACTCAATACCCCCTTAAAATACCTACCTCGCAACCTCTTGCCACCTTTAACGGATGACTTTGGTGAATGCTATATTGAATACGATAACAATAAAGGAGGATAGCAAGGTTGACAAAAAGTTGATAGAATACTTTTTCCAGTTTTTTTTTAAAAAAGAGAGAGATGACTTTGATTTTGTGGCTCTAGTCTGATGACAGATGCAGTGGTTCTGATCTGTAAGAGAGAGGTGAGACCAGTGTCCTGAAAGACAAGGAGGCTGGCGGTAGGTAGAGTTTATATTTCAAAATAAACTGGGTTGATGGCCAGCAAGCCACTATGCTTTCTGATATCCTGCATCCCGTTTCTCTAAAGGCTACTGTTCCCATGGCAACCACACTCCAGAACACAGCCCTGCTCTCTTTGACTCGGGAAGGTGGGGGTGGCTTGGGAAGATGGAGAGGGGAGAAGTGAAATAAAACTAGCATTTATTTAGCAACTGAGTTCCAGGCCCTTTGCTATCTACCTTTCATACAGCATTCAGTCTATTCATTTCTTGAGACGTAAGAGGTTTTATTTCGACTTTATGGAAGACCGTGTCTTTTAGCAACATGAGCAAAACCAAACAGCGAATTGATTCTCAGAGTCGGGTTTGTCCAACTTTCAAGATAATGCCAACTCTGCCACACCCTTGCTACTCCAAGTGTGGACCTCAGAGCCCCTACCATGGGCACCATCTGGAAGCTGGTTAGAAATGCAGAATGTCATGACCTTCTGCAGACCTGAGTCAGAATCCACATTTTAACCCACTCCATAGGTAACTAAGAAGCACCACTGTTTCTCAACCTTAGCTTCCCATGAGCCAGTGTTTCTCAAGCTTAGCTTCCCATGAGGATCACTTGGAGGGTTTCAAAATAACCCCCGTTTCACCTCAAACCAATGAAGTCAGAATCTCTATGGGTAGGGCAAGGACATCACTGTATCTTAAATACCAGCCCCTACCCAATGATCCTAACGTCCAGCCAGTATTAAGAACAGCTAGTGTACCATAGAGCCTCATTATGGAAAAATCTAACTCTTCTTCTGATAACAGAACCCTCTTATTACAAGAGTCTCGGTATACCAAAACAGAGGTTCCCAATATGTGTTGTGCTATTGAAATAAAGCCTAGCAGGCAACAGAACTCTAAGCACCGTTTGTTTCTGTGAATGTCACTCTCAGGGATGTCCGTTTTGACAATTCAGCTAAAAAAAAAAAAAACAAAAAAAAAAATTTAAATACATCCTTGCTTTTCACTCATATTACAGAGCTGTTTGAAGAGGGGACTGGAGAAATCATGTTTTCTAAACATTCAACTCCCAAATTATCAAAATACTAGTAAATGCCAAAAAGGTCTTTATAGCCCCATTCCTTTTTAGCGGAAATGACAACTTGTTTGAGAAAAGATGGTAATAATAGGTTGCAAACTAAAATAATTGAAGCTTGCAAATTCAACACTTAAAACCATAATGACTTTCAATCTCAGGATAATGAGATGGAGAAAATGTTTATTCTTTTAGCATCGGATAGGAGATTCCTCGTAGGGAAAGACCAGTTGGTACCATGAAAATACATAGAAATATGCCCCCGTTATATAAGTGAGTGCCTAAAGCGTGTCGTTATGACTGGTGCTGTAGCATCAGATATAGGAAATGCTTCCGCATTATGGGAGGCGGGGATAGCAGGATGAAAGAGAAAATTCTCTGATTCTCCGTGCTCGGTGATGTGGCCCCTTACAATGAATCAATGAATTCCAGTCCAGTGCCCGCTGTGATTGGGTTTAGTTAGAAAGTGATGAAGAGGGCTTAGTTCTACTTTTAGGCTTACGTGGGACCAATTCAGAGGCAGGAGCTGAAAATCGAATTGTTAGTTCTTGGACATTTGCTAAAATCTTGGAGAAGACTTTGGACATCCCTGAGCTGTGGAATTGAGATTTGCGGAAATGAACCCTAGGAAACCGGACGACAGCCTGGTACGTCAGGAAAACATGCTGTTTATGCCCTTGCATTACCATGGTAACATTCGGAAATTTTGTTGGGAGTTAGTGGATCTCCTCTCCACCGAATAGAACGCTTCAACTCGCCAAATAATGATGCAAATTTTGAAATAGTCAGAAACTCACAAGACGTTATGTGTTACGGGCTTTGGGGTAAAATAGGGGCATTTTCATCGGGGCCCCCTTCCTCAGGGACCACTTTCCACTGTTTTTTGTTTGTTAGGCCCACATGGGTGTGTTAGTTTCCCTTATTTGCTTTGTTTAGCAAGACTTGTTAGTGTCTGGTCTCTACCCAGGGTCTAAGGTGGACCTGCCCAGGACATCGGCATCACATAAACCACTAATATCATTTGAGAATGAAAGACGTCTTCCACTCGGAGCACCCCAAAGCACAAAGAAACAGAGGTAACTGAGAGCCAAGTTCCAGGATTTCCAGAGGGTTGAACGGCAAGCCAGGCACACTGCCCAAAGGGCTAGCCAGCAATAGAAAAAGATCGATGATAAAAGGTCGAAAGACACACAAATGAAAAAGTCTTAGACTGTGTAATGGGTTCAGTCGTATCTCCCCCAAAGATACGTACACATCTTGATCCTTTGACCCTCAGAATGTGACCGTATTTGGAAATTGGGTCTTTGTAGGCGTAACTGTGTTAAGATGAAGTTGTCCTTCATTGGGGTGGACCCTACTTCCAATGACTATTGCTCTTGTAGAAGAGGAGACACACACAGACACACATAAGAAGGCCTTGGGAAGACCTTGGCAGAGACTGGCGCAAGGCAGCCGCGAGCAAAGAAACACCTGATGATCCACCAGAAGCTAGGCAAGGCAGAAACAGATCCTTCCCAGAAACTTTCAAGGAAACGTGGCCCTGCCAGAACCTTGGTTTCAGACCTCTGGCCCCTGGAAATGTGGAAGAGTAAATGTCTGTTGTTTGAAGCCACCCAGCTTGGGGTCCATCGTTACAGACACCCTAAGAAGCTAACTCAGGCGGGATGTGGAATCTGGAAACCGGGCAGGTTAACAACACGTAGTGCCAAGCGGGTTATATTTGCTCAAGTTGTATTTCTTTGCCCAGTTCAGGGATTCCATAATACTCATTGTACTGCATTGCAAATTTTCAGTTATATATTCCAACCCTGGACACTATGCCTGCCCCCCAGTAACAGAGACCATGGCTATCTTGCTCAGATCTCATTCCCAGCAGCAAACCCAGTGCCTGCCATGTAGTAGATATTCAAGAAGTGTGGCCAGTGGAATCAGCAGGTCAACCTGGGTCACAGGTAGAGGGGAGGGCTGAAGGCTGGCCCAAAGATCTTCCTGATGCTGGGTTTCCCTGCTACTGAAGCAGAAATTTGCTTATTAAAATACAAGAAGCCTGGGTGGCTCAGTCTGTCAAGCATCTGACTTCGGCTCAGGTCATGATCTCACCATTCGTGGGTTCGAGCCCCACGTCCGGCTCTGTGCTGACAGCTCAGAACCTGGAACCTACTTTAGATTCTGTGTCTCCCTCTCTCTCTGCTCCTCTCTGTTCATTCTCTCTCTCTCTCTCTCTCTCTCTCTCTCAAAAAAAAAAAATCTGAAATACCCACCTTCTAATGCCGGCTTTGCCTTTCTCACTTCTGCCTGCATTTGGATGTGGTGGTCTGCCTGGGGAAGCAGAGAACAATGTGTGTGCTAACTGTACGTGCACATAGTTCCGGGGAAGGCTGACCTCTCAAGGGGTCCCTGCGTGGCTGTATGCCAAGGGTTAACACGTTTGTGTCGGCATCCTCCAGTACCTGCAACCTGGATGCTGCCAGGCATTGGGATTTATCATCTTGACTATTTGCAGGCCTCTCCCTTTCAAAAGCCAGTGGCTCTGAGGGATGAGAGGGTCTCTCCCAGGGGGCTCTGCCTGCCTGTGCTGCAATTTTGCAGGCCTGGAAAGAACCGGCTTTCATTGCAAGCACGTCTCAAGGATGGAGACTCTTTAAGGGGAAAGCAGATTTGCAAAGGAGAAAAGACTCCGAGGCTCCAGATAACAAATGGGGTTTAGAACAGGTTTTATCCGCCTCCTTTTCAACACTCTGCCCCCATCTAACACCATTAATCCTGTGCCTGGTTAGCAGAATCGGGCACCAATGACCACAGTGCATAATAAATAAAATAGAGGGGAGTCTTGTTCGTTTCTTTATAATATCCTCTCCATGGTTGCCACAGAAAATTGAGGGTTAATAAATCAATAGTTCCCTCAAATAGGACAAGGTTATATCAAAAATAAATAAGAGGTGCATGTGCCCACCGCACAGGAGTTGTGAGCTGATAATGGCCAAACGGTGCCCTCGTAGAGACATGATAAAGCATAGCTGCTTCCTTGGCCTGGATCTTGAGGCTTCCATCCATATACCATATACCATGGATAGTTAGAACTATCCCAGCAGAAAAGACTCCTCAAAGCGTAACATATGGTTATAGCAACTTAGTCTGTATTAAGCAATCACAAATGATTTTCACATTGTAAAAAAAAAATGAAGTCAAAATTCTATGTAGATACCAGTAGAAAATTATATTTGGATGTCTCTCCCATACTTTGAAGCTATGCTTGTCTCTTTCTAGACTTAGAAATACACAACAAAGCCAGAACATGGTAATACACACAGAGATGTGTATGTCTGTGTGTGTGTGTGTGTGTATAATGCTTTCCTTATAGCTGACCATCATCTTTAGTTCAAAACAATTATTTCCTCTAATAAAGTAAGTACATGCTAAAAATTAACATCAGTTCACTGAGGATTATATTCAATACCAAATGAGTTAACGCATGTAAATACACAGAAGAGCGCCTGGTGCATAGAAAGAGTTCGTTGAAGGTCATTTATTACTTTGCTTGTCTGTATCATCATTTGTTCAACTAACGACAAGCATTTATTGAGCATCTATTGTATTTCAAGCACAAGGAATAAGAAAGCCTTCTCCTCTCTAATCTAGAGGAAAGACAAACATTAATCATTATCACTCTGTCAAATCAGTCATCCAGAAGATGTTCCATCTCACGATGAGAAGAGATTTATACTGATACTCAATATAATCCTGCTCCAAGCCTCTTTCTGAAATACAGATTCCCTAACAAGGGCAGGGTTACGTTGACCTTTCATGCGGAGAGGTATGTAAGCCAATAATTTGTACTGGCTTCCTGCCGTTCTTTTTGGACATGGCTCTATTCTTGCCCCTTGCCGGCATCTAGTACTTTCTCGATCGCCCTCTGCGGTTCCACAGAGGTTTGTCCAGCAGCGGGCAATTTCTCTCCATTCACACATCCAATAGCATCACAAGGAACTTCCTCATCTATGTTGATAATTCATCACACCAGCTTATTTGAACTCTCCTTCTTTGCCTCCTTGACTCCAGCAGGAATCACATCCATGCCGTTTCAGGAACATTTCTTTTCTGGTCAACCAGAAACACTCCACTTCTGAAGCAAGTTTTCTCACATCTAAAATTTTAAATGCCCTCTTTCCGGTCTCTGACCATGGCTCCCCTCTTCCTCTGAGGCTTCTTACAGTCGTGTGTCCGCCAAGCCTGGTCTTTGGCTTCAATTGGCGCTCTGCTTCTGAAAGTTTCCTTTTGCTCCAGAAAAATCCCCCTCCCTTTCTTAGTTTCCCTTCAGCCCATGTTGAACCCAGGACCCCTGGTACATTCTAGTGAATCCTTAATGTCCTTGTACTACATTTTCATTTGAATGCCAGGTATCATACAATACTGAGGAAGGAACCACGGTCTTGTGGATTGGCACCATAAGTCATATCCTTTTACTCCTTGATGAGATCAAAGTGCCACGTGGGAATTCCTTGGTGTGTTTCTGGTCAGATTCTCCCCCATGCTGCCTGTTATAGACTGCATCTTTGTGTCCCTCCAAGTTCGCCCCATGATCTAAGAAGAGGAGGAGACCAATGCTTGCTCTCCCCGTGCAATGGTGGTGGGGGCGCACCCAGCAAGAAGACGGCCGTCTGAAACAAGTGCTCTCCAAACATGAAATTTCCAGCAGCTTGATCTCAGACTTCCCCAGGCTCTAGAGCGGTTAGAAAGAAACCTTTTCTGTTAAGTCATCCAGTTTATGATATTTTATTATAGCAGCTCAAACTGACAGATATCCCTCAACCAGTCTTCTCAAATTTTTCTCCAGCCTCCTTAAAACCTCTACTATAATCACCTCTCCCCTGCCTCCCCTCCTCATCCTTATTTTTCAATATTTCCTTTTTAATTTTAGAGACACAGAGAGAGCACAAGCAGGGGAGAGGGGCAGAGGGAGAGAGAAAGAGAGAATCTTAAGCAGGCTTCACTCAGCACAGAGCCTGACGCGGGGCTCAATCCCATGATGCTGGGATCATAACCTGAGCCGAAATCAAGAGTCAGACACTCAACTGACTGAGCCACCCAGGTGTCCCTTTTAAATAGATTTTTGCTTCCTTCTTCTAAGATCAGAGTTTGGTCCAGGTCACATGGTTCATTTCCTTCTTTATATTCAAAGATGAGGGTTCACAACAGTATTTATATGTTATGTGTTGATTCCTGCAGAATATGTTTTCCAGACCATACTTTTCTGCCTTTTGTATATCTCCACTCATCTATCCCAAACTGGGCATCCAACATTGAATCTGTTATCACCACATAACCTTATTTCATCTTCTCTGATCTTTCTACTGTGCCATGTGACCAACCTCTGGAGGCCATTAGATTCTGGGGGCTGAATAACGAGAATCTAGTAGAAATCGACTGGTAGAAATTTTTGTCTGATGTATTCAGACTCTTATGAAGGGATACAACCTTTTAAGAGGTAAATGCAAACCTTTGGATTCAAAACTTCTCATTCAATTAAGCAACTATGGGATGATAAACACATCATATACCAGCATTTGAGTTGATGATGAGAGAAACCATTGTCCATCAGGTAACACTTGCTTTTGCATCAAGAATACTGCATTCTGCTGCCATAAAGCAGAGTTCTGCCATTACTTGACTCAGTGGCCTTACAGAGTATTTCTACTTCTGAAACCTCTGTCCAAACAGGAGGAAGTTAAGGGGATTGAACGAGATGATCCCTGGAGTTAACTTTCAACCTAAAAAGTCTTTCTTCATTGCTATTCTCACCATTTTAAATATTTAGTGGAGCGTTTACTATGTGTTCTCTACCATGGAGAGTTCTATGGGAAAGTGGAAAACATATAAAGTGATACGGAGGGGGGTTTAGTCCCCGCACTTGGGGGTAGAAATACAGTTTATCGGAGCGCAGCGAGGAAATGTTCATTCTCCTCGTAGCTCTCCCACTAACTTGTTGAAGGTCTGAGGGAAACGTATTCCTTCTTCCAGAGGCTGCCTCAGTTTTTCCTTATGCACAACGAGGGTTCCGAACAGTTGCTCCCGTGAGGCCCCTTTGAGCTCTGGGATGCTATGGTCTAGTCACAGGGAAAAGATTAGGACATCACTTAATTCAAGGATACAACCCAGCGGTACAAAACTTTCCCCTCACAATCACTGAGCTGCTTCTGGTGAGGATACAGATGTTGAGTAATTTATTCAGCCACCTCTTTCAGAACGCTTGCTTAAACTCTGTGGGAGCTGGGCCAGTTCTTCAGTGCTCTTCACTCAATGGCTTGTCAGTTCCTCTTTTAATAGTAACATCGCGCCCTCAATGAAGTGCTGAGGCATTTTTTCCTCGTAAGATGAAAAGAGGTGGCCACGGAGCTGGCACAGCTCTGGGCTGCAGACATCCTTCCAAATCTCTTTTCTTTGAGGAGCCAAATGATTCATTCAGGAAATGTCTGAGTGCCCAGTACAGAGGAAATTGGGAAGATTATCTCCCCTGACCTCCCTCAACTTCCCCCACTCTCGCCATGTTTGCATTTTGGTGGCTCTCAAAAGGTTTATTATCCAACTCCTCAAATTTTCTTTCAGGACCGGAGGGTAGAAAATGGGTGTCTAATTAACGCAGTGGATAGAGGCACATCTTCGCTGCGGTAAACTGAATCATGTTGGGGAATCTACGGAACACACACTGTTCAAAGGTACGGTTGTCTACAGAAGAGGGGCTCCACCTTCTGCCCTTAAAATCTCATCCCTTTCCTGACATGTGTCCAGTAGCTTCCTGTTGTATTAACTTTCCGGGCCAAAAAGCTCAGCTTCAAAGGCTTACATGAGCTCACTTCCCTTGTATTTCCTCTCGTTCCTGCCTTCTCGCCCTCGGCCGCCAAACCCATGCATTACAACGACAGACCCTTGTTGAATGTCTGAGAGACAACAGGGTGTGATGGCAATGGCGTGAGATTAGGGACCTGGCGTTCGCGTCCCGCGCCCAGACTTGTTAACTGCGTGATCCTGGTAAAGCTCTTCTTTGCTGTGTGCTTCAGTCTCCCCCTCCGTGATGTTTTTTATTGCTCTGCCCAGAATCAGTCAACCCTGTACGAACTGGGTACGACTGGTACCGACTCTAATTGACCAGAAACTTGATGAAGATAGAGGCTCTGCTTCCTTTATCTCTGTGTTCCTAGCGGCTGGCAAATGCCCTGTTCGCAGAAGGTATTCACTATAAATTAGCAGAATGAACAATTTAATGGCTAAACCCGAGCCTTCCCATCCTGCTGCAACTAAGGCTGCTGAGAGTTTATGAGAGAGAGGGAGTGGGGTGCAGATGGGAGGGATTCCTCCTCGGCTGCAACACACACACACACAGACACACACACACACACACACTAGAGGCTCATACAGGTTCTCAAGGGACTGGAAACTGGCCTTTGCCCATTTCGCCTATTTCCTATAGATACCTTTTTTTCTTTATAGTAATCAATCCTTATGAATAATTCCTCTTCCGTGGTTTTACATAAAGATATAAGAAGGTTTGAAGACAGTTGCAATTGCTACTGTTGCAATTACCGGGGACTCATATCCCCTAGGGGTGCGTCTGTGGGTAGCAAAATGCTAATGATTGTGGAAATTATGAAAAGACATCTAGCAAAAGGGAGGCTATGGAAGCCAGCTGGGCCACCTCCCCTTGGGCTCGTCCTAGAGATTAAACCTCCTTAACGCAGGCTGCCGCCGATTTGAGACCCAAGATACGGGGTTCCATCCCATTTATCAGATAACCATAATAAACAACAACCAAGCTACCTCGACGTTACCAAAAGACAAATTCTTCCCGTCACATCCTACGGGGCGTTGACTCACCATGTAGCTTAAGCATTGCCTTTAAAATCAGAGTCTGGGTCAAAATTTAACCCCGCCACTTTCTCAAACAGTGTTTTCAGGAAAATCACTGAACTTTTCTGTGCTTAAGTTTCCTCAACTGTAAGCAGAAGATAATGTAATAACGATACATTAAATGATGGAATGGCAGGGAAAATCAAGGTAGAAGACTGATGGGGTATTTCTTTCTTAACCTCTACCATCTTATATGTGTTAATGAGTATCTTGATATTGGAGTCACGGTCTTGCTTCTGGGGCCCCACACTCCAGTGAGGGATACCAGGTGAGGTCTCATGAAAAGTCAAGTCGAAATGCAAGGCAACATTGCAGATGACATGGGCTATGGCAGATTAAGTACTAAACGAATGGACAGAACCTATTAAGCTGTGTTTTCAGAATTCACTGCTGTGTCTGGCTCTCAGGGAGCCGCCATTGTTTTAAGTAGCTGCCTAGGGGTCCATAAAATGTTTAAGAGCTCTGTCCAGTCCCACACAGAGAGCTTTAAAAGTTTAAATGGACTCTATCCCAACCTCAGGTTTCAGTTGAACATATATGCAAGGATTCAGTTTAGTATCTTTAAGAGATTAAGGAGTCTCCAGGGGCCTTCCTATTAGTCCCAGAATCTTAATAGAGAAAAACACACTGGCTCCATTTCAAAATTAAAGAGACAGATGCTCCAGAGTGATCTTCCACTGACATCCAGGGCAGGTTGGATGTCCAGGCATGGTGCCAACATGTCTCTTATTTGGGAAATGAGTGCTTGGACATCGTCCTAACTTCCTGCGAAAGGATTGCACAGCTTGATCCCTTGCAGAGAAGAAGCCATAAGCACGTAATTGACATTGTTGGGGTGAGACTGACAAAGACGTATCTCTAACAGTGACATATTCGTAAAAATTATTTATTGAGAGCTACTGTAGGCCACAGACTGTGCTAATCCCTCCTGATACAGTATTACTGACAAGAATGAGCAAGAGTTTTTGTGCACTAGGTATTTTTATTTCTCATTTTTTAGAGGAGGTAACAGACTCAGACACTGTGTGACTTGCCCACGATTGCTTGACTAGTAGGGGTCAGAGCCCAGACTCTGGCCCAAGTACTTTTAATAATATTTATTATTATATTAATAAAAATGTAAATCATAATGATGTCAATGGCATGAAAAACAAGTGGCCAGCCACAGTGCTCGAAATATTGGGATTTAATCTATATAATAATTCTGTTCCTTAGGTACTGACATCCTCATGTTGTAGTTGAGGAAAATGGGCCTTGAGGTTTTTTAAGTCCCTCGCCATAGCTCATGTGGCTAGTGAGCACTTGTCTCACTCCCAAGCATGTGCCCTTTACACTTTTCTGCACTGCCACTCAAAGAGAAAACAGTTTACAGTCTCCTTAGTCAAGAGCTTTGCCGTTTCAGTCAAGAGCAGGCTGCTTCGGAAGGCATCGAGCTCTCCACTCCTGTTCTAGAGCCAGCTCTACCCTTAACTACCCAGGGCAACATAGATAAATCTAAATCTTTCTAAAAATAGGGGAGAATTTTATGAAGTCGGTAGTTTTCAAACTATTTTTGAGCCATGAACAGCTTTCTGTTAACAAAACTTGCCCTTGAAACTGATGTGTAGTACGGGCCAAAGGGTATTTACAATGAGTGACGAGGGCCAGAAGGCCATTATCACCCTCACCCCTGCTCCTGGGAAGATTCTTTTAAAGGTACTATGCAGAGCCCCCAGCAAAGCACTAGACTGAGTTGTAAGGTTGGCTCAAAGTTGAGAATGTAAGAACTGGTAGGTCTTTCCTCCCTGGGATCTTCGTTCTGATCATTCTTAAATAGCCATGATTATTTGTTGGCCTCTCATGTCAATTCTTTCCTCTGTGTTCTTCTTAATTTCTTTTTGTTGTTTTGTGGTGGTTTAATTTGGTATGTCTTAATTCGGTGCACAAATTGGCCAATAATACTTTACAATTTTTTTAAAACCGAGCTATAATGTACATGCAAAAAAAATCACCAATTATTTTATAGTTTGTGAGTTTTAGAAATTGTACCCGTACTACCACCATCAAGATATAGAAAGGTTCCACCACTCAAAAAATTTCCCCAGGCTTGCTTGTAATCAAGTCCCAGTTCCTGGCAATCTGGGATCTGTTTTCTGTCCCTATCGGTTTGCCTTTGCAAGAATGCCATATAAATGGAATTCTATAGCCTTTTGAAGATAGCTTCTTTCATTTAGAATAATGCATTTTGAGATTTACCTATATTGTCACCAGTATCAGTAATTCTTTATTTCCTACTGCTGAATAGCATTTCATTTTACGGCTGCACTCCCATTGTTTCATCCATTTATCAGCTGATGGTCACTTGGGTTGTTTTTAGCTTTGAGGGGTCAGGAATAAAGCCGTTCTGAACATCCGCACACAGGTGTTTGTGCATAGCGTAAGTTTTCACTTCAGTTGGGTGTTTACCTGGGTGTGCGATTGCCAAATCACATGCGGTATACATGTAACTTTACAAAAAACTGTCAAATTAGTTTCAAAAGTAGGTGTTCCATTCTGCTTTCATATCGGCAATCTTGAGAGCTTCTGTGGTCCTGTATCCTCATGTTCTTGGAATGATCATGTTGTGGTTCTTTTTCACTTGATGGATTGTCTTGCCTTCCCAACAGATGCATAATAGTACGTCATTGTGACTTTGCTGTGAATTTCCCAAAAGACTGATGAAGTTGAATACTGTGTATGTGCTTATTTGGCATCTGTATATCTTCTGAAACAGTGTCTATTCAAATCTTTTGCCTACCTTTGTTTGGGTAGTTTGTTTTGTTACTATGAGTTGAGAGTCTCCTTGATATAGTCAAGCCCTTTGTTAGTTATGAAACAAACTAAAAAAGCTAGTCTGTAGATTCCCACTTCATCTTCTTACAGTTTCTTTAGAAGAGCAGAAGGTTTAGGAAGGAGGTAAGATGGCGAAGCAGTATGGAGATTCTGATCTTGTCTCATCCCTGAAATACAGCTCAGCTAGATCAACACCAAACGACTTTGAACACCTAGGAAATTGATCTGAGGATTAGCGCATCAATCTGAATAATTTGAGCCCCAGAACTCAGCAGGTACATGGTGTGGAGATGTGAATTGGGGGAGAGAAAAGCTGTGGAGGGTTTTGTGAAGAGAGGACAGTGACAGAAAGAGAAAGGGGGAGAGTGCAGCACATAAGGATCATGCGAGAAAAGCTCTTCCATGAAAGTAACTGGAAAGAAAGAGAAAGAGTGAAAACATACATTCACAGGGAACTGAACAATAAATCTGTTCCCTAAAACCATTGACAGGGAGAAAGGAGAGGGTTTCAATAGCACTAGGATTCTATAAACAGTGGAGCACAGAGTCTGAAGATTCAGAGCTCAGTGCCTGGTGGTGTCCTGGTAAGGAAGTAGGGAGAATCCCCAGGAGCAGGCAGCAGGGTCTGAAGGGGGTGTGTGCCACACATGTAGAAGCAGTTCCCCTGCTTCGAGTGCATTTGGTAGAGGCCATACAGCCTCTCCACAGGCAAAGGTCCCAGCAGACCCTGGAGAACAGCCACATTTGCTGGTATTGGGACGAAGATGCCAGGGAAACCTGGCACCAGCCGTGTGTTGTGGTTTGCCGTAATCTTGAACCCCCGCCACTGCACGATCACATGTTTTCTGGGGAAAGGTTGCTAGATAGACCCTCCCCCAGAGAGTTGGTGTGGGTCCAAGCTGTAGGGGTCTCTGAAGCGTGGGGTTTTGAAACACAACCTCGTCTGAGATAAAACTCTAGAGGGACGTGCCACCTGGCAGGGAGACTACTTGGACACAAACAAGGTAGAGGTGGGGAGTGGATGGTGGCCTGAGACAAAGGAGGGGTGCTTGACCATGGGTCAGTGAGAGCTCGAAGTTCCTGTGCCAGAGACCTAGAAGATGGCTGAAGCCATTTCTACCTCTCCTGTGCACACACATGAGTGTAAGCTACATGTCATACCTAGTGGAGAATGGAGCTGTTACACCAAGCCCCATCCAACTGTGCCCTCCAAGCGCATCCCCCAGAAGACCAGCACAACTCACTCCACCTGCTTAGAATACGGACTATAGAGTGCTTCATAGTTTCAATTCTAGGGGAAACTGGGTGTAACTTCATTCAGGCTTCATTGTCTTCTGTTTCATTTATTAATTTATTTTCTTTGCTTCTGTTTTTGCTTGAATTGGTTTTTGTGCTTTCTTTTCTTTCTCTTTCTTGGATACAGAAAGAGAAAATTTTATTTTTATTCTTTTTACTTTTTAGTTCTTTATTTGATTTCATTTTCTTTATTTTATTCTATTTTTATATCATTTTTAATTTTTTTCTTACCTTTTTTCTATCTTCCCTTTCTCTTTTTTTTTCTCTATTTTATCAAGCTTCTTTCAATAAGCAGGCTGAAACACATTGAGAATCTAGCTTCCTTTATTTGATATTTTGTTTTCAATTTTTAAAAATTTTATTTTTTATCTTATTTTTTCTTCCTCCAAAATGACAGGATGAAGGAATTCACAGCAAAAGAACAGGAAGAAATGATAGCCAGGGATTTAATCAACACAGATAAAAGTAAGATGTCTGAACTAGAATTTAGAACCATGATAAAAGAATACTAGCTGAGGTTGAAAAAAGCATAGAATACACAAGAGAATCCCTAGAATCCCTTTCTATGGAGATAAGAGAAATAAAATCTAGTCAGGCTGAAATTAAAAATGCTATAACCAAGATGTGATCCTGAAAGGATGCCATGATGGCAAGGATGGACAAAGCAGAGCAGCAAATCAGCAATATAGATGATAAAATTATGGAGAATAACGAAGAAGAAGAAAGAGGGAAACAAAGGCACAAGAGCACGATAAAAGATTTAGAGAGCTTAGTGACTTATTAAAAAGGAATAACATTGAAATCATAGGAGTCCCAGAAGATGAGAGAGAAAAAGGGGCAGAAGGTTTATGTAAGCAAATTATAGCAGAAAACTTTCCTAATCTGGGGGAGGACACAGACATCAGAATCCAAGAAGCAAAGAGAACTCCCATTAGATTCAATAAAAACTGACCATCATCAAGGTATATCATAATCACATTCACAAAATATACAGATGAGAAAAGAATTATGAAAGCAGCAAGGGGGGAAAAAAAAGTCCTTAACCTCTAAGGGAGGACAGATAAAATTTGCAGCAGATATATCCACAGAAATTTCACAGGTCAGAAGGGAGAGGCTTTCAATGTGCTGAGTCAGAAAAATATGCAACCAAGAATTCTTTATCCAGAAAGGTTGCCATTCAAAATAGAAGGAGAGATAAAGAGTTTCCCAGACAAACAGAAACTAAAAGGAGTTCTTGACCACCTATCCAGCCCTGCAAGAAATTTTAAGGGGGACTCTTCGAGTGTAGAAAAGGAAAAAAACCAAAAAACAAGACCAAAAGCAACAGAGACTAGAAAGGACCAGGGAACATCACCAGAAACGCCAACTCTCCAGGCAACACAATGGCACTAAATTCATCTCTTTCTGTATTCACTCTAAATGTAAATGGACTAACTGCTCTAACCAAAAGACATAGGTTATCAAAATGAATAAGAAATCAAGACCCATCTATATGCTGCTTACAAGAGACTCATTTTGGGCCTAAAGACACCTGCAGATTGAAAGTAAGGGGATGGAGAACCATCTATCATGCTAATGGTCATCAAAAGAAAGCTGGAGTGGCTATACTTATAACAGACAAACTAGATTTTAAGACAGACCCCTTAACATTATATCATAATTAAGGGGTCTATCCACCAAGAAGATTTAATGATTGTAAATACGTATGCCCCCAATGTGGTACACCCAAATATATAAATCAATTAATCACAAACATAAACACATCGATAATAATACCATAATAGTAGGGGACTTCAACACCCCACTTACCACAATGAACAGACATGTAAGCAGAAAATCAACAAGGAAACAATGACTTTGAATGACACGCTGGACTGGATGGAATTAACAGGTATATTCAGAACATTTCATCCTAGAGCAGTATAATATAAATTCTTCTTGAGTGCACATGGAACATTCTCCACAATAGATCACCTAATGGGTCACAGATCAGCCCTCAACAAGTACAAAAAGATCGAGATCATACTTTGCATATATTTAGACCACAATGCTATGAAACCTGAAATAAACCACAAGAAAACATTTGGAAAGACCATGAATACTTGGAGATTAAAGAACATCCTACTAAGGAAATAATGGGTTAACCAAGAAATTGAAGAGGAAATTAAAAAGTACATTGAACCCAATGAAAATGAAAACACGACTGTCCAAAACCTCTGGGATGCAGCAAAGGCAGTCATAAGAGGGAAGTAGATAGCAACCCAAGCCTTCCTAAAGAAGGAAGAAAGGTCTCAAATACACAACCTAACCTTACACCTAAAGGGACTAGTAAAAGAATGGCAAGTAAAGCCCAAAACCAGCAGAAGAAGGGAAATAATAAAAATTAGAGCAGAAATCAATGATATAAAAAAAAAAACAAAAACAAAACCAGTAGAACATATCAATGAAACCAGGAGATGTCTCTTTGAAAGAATTAACAAAATTGGTAAACCCCTAACCAGACTGATCAAAAAGAAAAAGGAAAGGACCCAAATAAATAAAATCATGAATGAAAGAGAAGAGATCACAGCCAACACTGCAGAAATACAAACAAAAGTAAGATAATATTATGAACAATTGTATGCCAAAAATTGGGTAATCTGGAAGAAATGGACAAATTCCTGGAAATATATAAACTACCAAAACTGAAACAGGAGGAAATAGAAAATTTGAACAGACCCAATAACGAGAAAAGAAATTGAATCAGTGATCAAAAATCTCCCAACAAACAAGAGTCCAGGGCTGGATGGCTTTCCAGGGGAATTCTACCAAATATTTAAAGAAGAGTTAATACCTATTATTTTGAAGCTGTTCCAAAAAGTAGAAATGGAAGGAAAACTTCCAAACTCATTCTATGAAGCCAGCATTACCTTGATTCCAAAACCAGACAAAGGCCCTACTAAAAAGGAGAAGTACAGACCAATTTCCCTGATAACATGGATGCAAACATTCTCAACAAGATACTAGCAAATTGGATCCAAAATACATTAAAAGAATTATTCACCACAATCAAGAGGGACTTATTCCTGGCTGGTTCAATATTCCCAAATCAATCAACATGATACATCACATTACTAAAAGAAAGAATAAGAACTGCATGATCCTCTCAATAGATGCAGAAAAAGCATCTGACAAAATACAGCATCCTTTCTTGATAAAAACCCTCAAGAAAGTAGGAATAGAAGGAACATACCTCAAGATCATAAAGCCATGTATGAAAACAACAACAACAACAACAACAACAAAAACCCCACAGCTAATATCATCCTCAATGGGGAAAAACTGAGAGCTTTTCCCCTAAGGTCAGGAACATAACAGGACATCCCCTCTCACCACTGTTGTTTAACATAGTGTTGGAAGTCCTGGCCTCACCAATCAGACAGCAAAAGAAATAAAAGGCGTCCCAATAGGCAAGTAGGAAGTCAAACTTTCACTCTTTGCAGATGACATAATGCTCCACATCGAAAACCCAAAAGACTTCACCAAAAAACTACTAGAACTAATACATGAATTTGGCAAAGTCACAGGATATAAAATCAATGTACAGAAATCTGCTGCCTTTCTATATACCAATAATGAAGAAACATTTGTTTATAAGGACTCCTATTTATAATGGCACCAAAACCCATAAAATACCTAGGAATAAATCTAACCAAAGAGGTGAAAAATCTATATGCTGAAAGCTATAGAAAGCTTAGGAAAGAAACTGAAGACACAAAAAAATGAAAAAAGATTCCATGCTCCTGGATAGGAAGAACAAATATTGTTAAAATGTCAATACTACCCAAAGCAATCTACATATTCCATCGCGATCCCTATGAAAATAACACCAGCATTCTTCACAGAGGTAGACCAAACAATTCTAAAATTTGTACGGAACCACAAAAGACCCCAAATAGCCAAAGTAATGTTGAAAAAGAAAACCACAGCTGGAGGCATCACAATTCTGGACGTCAAGATGTATTACAAAGCTGTAATCATCAAGACGGGTACTGGCACAAAACAGACATGTAGACCAATGGAATAGAGTAGAGAACCCAGAAATGGACCCACAAATGTATAGCCAACTAATCTTTGACAAAGCAGGAAAGAATATCCAATGGAAAAAAAAGTCTCTTCAGCAAATGATGTTGGAAAAATTGGACAGCAACAGGCAAAAGAATGAACCTGGACCACTTTCTTACACCCTCCACAAAAATAAACTCAAAATAGATGAAAGACCAAAACATAAGACAGGAAGCCATCAAATCCTAGAGGAGAAAATAGGCAACAGCCTCTTTGACCTCAGCCACAGCAACTTCTTACTTGACATGTCTCTGGAGGCAAGGGAAACAAAAGCAAAAATGAATTATCGGGACCTCATCAAGATAATAACCTTCTGCACAGTGAAGGAAACAATCAGCAAAACTAAAAGGCAACTCAGGGAATGGAAGAAGATATTTGCAAATGACATATGAGATAAAGGGTTAGTACCCAAGATCTATAAAGAACTTATGAAACTCAGTGCCCAAAGTACAAATAATCCAGTGAAGAAATGGGCAGAAGACATGAATCAACACTTTTCCAAAGAAGACATGCTGATGGCTAACAGACACGAGAAAAGATGCTCAACATCACTCATCATCAGGGAAATGCAAATCAAAGCCACAATGAGATACCACCTCACACCTGTCAGAATGGCTAACACTAACAACTCAGGAAACAGCAGATATTGGCGAGGATGCAGAGAAAGAGGAACCCTATTTCACTGCTGGAGGGAATGCAAACTGGTGCAGCCTCTCTGGAAAACAGTATGGGGGTTCCCCCAAAAATTAAAAATAGAACTATCCTGCAACCCAGCAACTGCACTACTAGGCAATGGGCATTAAGGAGGGCACTTGTTGGGATGAGCACTGGGTGTTATATGTCAGTGATGAATCACTGAATTCTATTCCTGAAATCATTATTACACTATATGTTAACTAACTTGGGTTTAAATTAAAAAAATAAATTAATTTAAAAAAAGAAGAGCAGAAGGTTTTAATTTGATGAAGCACAGTTTATCAACGTTTTTCTTTTATGGACTGTGCTTTTGGAGTCATGTTGAAGATATCTTTGCCTCATCTTACTCCACAAAGATTTCCTCGGAGTTTGCTCCTGGAAATTTTACATTTAGCTCTATGATTCATTTGGGATTAATTTTTATATCGAGTTTGAGTAATAAATAGAGGTTTCTTTTTGCACATGGATATATAAATGTTTCAGCTCGAAAGACTATTCTTTCATCGCCGAATTGCATTTGCACTTTTGTACAAAAATTGTTTGATGCTGTATGTGTGGATCCACCCCTGGGTTCAATAATATTTTGAAATGAAGTATCTTTCTGCTGAAACCTAAGACATTGTATAAATACATAGCCTAGATTTCACCGTGCAGCGGAGAAGATAAGCCCCCAAAAGAGGGAGGATTCGTGGAATCTAAAACTTCCCATGGTCTCTAAGAGTAATGAAGAGCCTGTAGGTTGTATAGAAAAAATCAGAAAGAGCCTTGCCAGGGCATTAGAAAAACCGAATCAGTACCAGTTCAGCTCCTAACTAACCTCAAGAACTTTTGCAAATTACTCAAATAGTTCCGTGTCACAGAACTGACAAAGACTATGTACACAGTTTAGCAAGGCACCAGAGACACGGTAAGCATACAAAAAATAAACAGTGCAACAATTAATATGCCGTTGGATCAGGAATCCAACAAGATGCAGTGCGATCCTGAGACATCATTCCTCCTTCACTATCTCATGCTGAATTGCCGTGTGCTTACGTGGTAAGCTACAACTTTCCGAGCCTCAATCTCTTTATGTATAAGATGGGGTAATTATGCCCCATCTGCCAACCACAAAAGGTACTCACGAGGATTGGGTAAAATCTCTTTGTGAATGTATTTTTAAAACACACCTTGGAGGGACAGAAAGGGTCTTTTTTACCTGGCTGTGTGAAAAACACAATGGGGAACAGGTGTTTCACTTGGTATCTGGGGTAACAATTTGTCTTGCGGTTTTGAAATGTTTTAACTCAGTCCTTCCTAACCAACTTAGGAAGCAAAGTCCTAGACAGCAGATCGACTGTTCAGGTTAGAAAAGTCGAGACTGTGACGATCGGGGCCAGCACGTTGGAACTGAGATTGCGGACTGCAGCAAGGGGGAGGAATGAGATACGACGGTATCCACCTTGTGTTACAAGACAAGCTGAGGCATATTACAAATTTTAACAGTTGTTTTTGTTTTTTGGTTTTTCTTTTTTTTTTTTTTTAATTTTTTTTTCAACATTTTTTTATTTATTTTTGGGACAGAGAGAGACAGAGCATGAACGGGGGAGGGGCAGAGAGAGAGGGAGACACAGAATCTGAAACAGGCTCCAGGCTCCGAGCCATCAGCCCAGAGCCTGACGCGGGGCTCGAACTCACGGACCGCGAGATCGTGACCTGGCTGAAGTCGGACGCTTAACCGACTGCGCCACCCAGGCACCCCATGTTTTTTGGTTTTTCTTAAGCAAACATCCAGGCGAATCAGGCATCACCAAACTGGAAGTGATCAGGAACAGTGTACCCAGAGAGCCAAGGGAAAGACTTTTCTAGAGGAAAAGACACAAAAGCCAAGCAGAGGAATTATTTGACTGGCTATAGCTTAAATGGGTACTTTATTTGGGAAAGGCTAGTTGGGCATTTGTGATAGGTTGCCTTAGGTTTCGATTTCTTTTTTTTTTTTTAATTTTTTTTTAATGTTTATTTATTTTTGAGAGACAGAGAGACAGAGTGTGAGCAGGGGAGGGGCAGAGAGAGAGAGGGAGACACAGAATCTGAATCAGGATCCAGGCTCTGAGCTGTCAGCACAGAGCCCGACGCGGGGCTTGAACTCACGAACTGTGAGATCATTACCTGAGCCAAAGTCAAACGCTTAATCGATTGAGCCACCCAGGGGCCCCTAGGTTTCAATTTCCTTGAAAGCCTTAGGTTTTGCTTTTGCTTATGTAGGCTGCTAAGGCATTGGAGACACTTCATTCTAATGGCCTTCTTGTTTAATTAATTTAACAGTATGAAGAACATTATCCAGAAGTCAAGGTCCAGATGCACTCATAAAAATTTTAAAAAAAAGTTCAAGGTAAACAATAGATGGGAAAACAGGTGTCAGAACACATGTAGCATAAGAAGTCATGGTGAGCAAATGTGAAGAAAAGCAATATTAACATTTAATGTTTCTTGAGTGTTTGCTACATTTCAGGTGCTCTTCTAAGCACTTGAAATGTGTTGACTGATCCAGTCCTCACAACAATTCTATGTGAAAAGTACTAGTATTGCTCATTCGACCTTCATTGCTGACAAGCAACGAGAGCAGAGAGGGGAGGTAACACACTGGACTTTGCCATTTACCCCTCCAGAGGTCCCCACTCCCTTTCCTGGTCTGTGTCCCACCACCAATATGCCTCCAACATGCTTCCTTGCCTTTGGGCTTCCAGATGGGTTCAAGGCAATAATAAGCCTCAGCTGGAGACCTCAGAGGCGGACAATCTCTTCCTCAGCTTCTCTCTCTGTAGAAGCACGGTTAACCGACTGCATCCCTCAACCTTCGGCCAGGGTTCCCTTCTCTTTGGATGGTCCTCTTTGTCACCAGGTGAATGCCTCCTCCTTGCCCCTTCAGCTTTCAGTGTGGTAAATTAGTGACCCTGGGGGACTGCACAGACCTAATGACTTTCTTACCGCCAGCCCACACTTTATAATAGTCTTCACATTAAACTCCTCTTGAGTTCTCCAATTCGTATAGTACTGTGTTAAGTGCTGAGTAGGAAGAACTCAGTAAAATTTTGCTTTCAAAGGCTTCATGGACTAGTTGTGTTGATAGACAATTTCAGTGAGAAGGTCATGGGAGAGGAATATGGAATGTTCTCTGTAAGAAAGCAAAAGAATGTGGTGGCTAAAGAAATCTTAGAGGATATGTGACATTGTATAAACTGATTTATGATCCCCAGAGCTGTTTGGACAAGGGCGTCTGAATGCAAAGTTTTACTCAGAGAAAGGTAATTATTTTCTTGTAATGTAATTAGATCTTTCTTATCTGTCGTGACAAATATAAGTTAAATTTTTTAAGTTATGAAATAAATACAAACAAAAATAAGAATCAAAATCCACCCATATCATGCTAACCAATATAAACAATTTATAAATATTTGAATATCCTTCATATATAAATGATTATACAGGGCATAATGTGTTGTACCCTGTCTTTTTCATTTTAAAATATATGGTGATTCCTTTGACATTGAGTTATTGTCATGTTATTGCAGCAGCTACCGTAGTTTGCCTGAAAATTCCATTTTTTTACTATTATTATAACATTCATTAGTTAACATATGATTTAATTTGACAGGAACCCAACTTCTCTGGAACATATCCTCAGAGTTAGAGAAGTCTTGCCAGTATTTCAGGAAAATTTCCATGGAACAGTGTCCACCTAAGGCAAATGTTTCCAGTCACAATAAATTATAGGGCCACACAAATATCAAGCAGCTTCCAATTCTGTTTTTTTGGCCTAATGAGACAGGGACAAATCCTTTATCTATACAATATTTGTTCATGGACAGTCCATTCCTTGGAGGCCTTTAATATTCCTATAATATTATACACACCTAATGAAATGGGAAAATTCATTGGTTCGGTCATCAGCTTTCCATCTATTCATCCCTTCACTTTTTCCTTCATTCATTCACTTCATTTCTTATGAAGTGCTTTCCACAATTCAGGTTCTGGAATGGATTTTGGTTGTTCTGGCTGTATTGAGCCTAAGCTTGAGTTTGCATGCGGTAGGTTTTTCCAGTGCTTGGACAAGTAGACTTGGTTCTGGAAGAGTCTGTGTCACCTGGCATCAAACACTCAAAGTATTTCAGACTGCACAGTATCTCAGCAATGCTGCACTCCCGACTCTGTGTTTCTCTTTTGCTCCTAACACTAATCTGTCACAAATCTATTAGGCCGCCAGCAGTAAAAGGAGATGATAATTCTTCCTGTCTTTCTTTGGTGGCAAGGTTAATTTTTAAATAACTGTTAGATTAAAGAAGTTTTGAAATTATTCCTGAAAGAGGAAGAATGTTACAGTGTTTCATAGGCTAGTGCTAACTCCAATGTTAAGAAATACGTAATACGTTAAAATAGTTCTCTTATTTCCTTGCTATAGTGGGTGGAATAATGGCTCCCCAAAGATGTCCACGTCCTAATCCTCAGGACCTGAAATATGTTAAATTACATGGCAAGGGTAGAGCTAAGGTAGCTCATCCTCTGATCTTAAATTGGGGAGATTATTCTGGATTCTCTGTCTGGGCCCTGTGTCATTACAGGAGTCTTCATAAGGGAAAGAGGGGGCCAGAAGTCAGCAGTGTGAGTGGTATAATGTGAGAAAAATATGGCTACTGCTGGCTTCCAAGATGGAAGGAAGCCACAAGCCAAGGAAGGTGGCTAGAATCTTAAAGCAAGAAAGTAGACTCTTCCCTAGAGCCTCCAGAAGGCAAAGTAGCCCTGCATCTTTATTTTAGCTCAGTGAGACCCATTTTGGGCATCTGAGCTCTAGAAATATAAGATAATTAATGTATATTGTTTTAAGCCACAAAATGTGTGGTATTCTGTTACAACAGCAATGGGAAACTAATATAGTAATCTACTGAGAATTTGTCTGTTTTTTATCATGAATTATGGTGAGTTTTATCAATTTTTTTCTGTGTCTATTACAGCGTTCATTTATTTTTACTCCTTTATTCATGAAAGTGGTAGGTTACTTGGACCATGAGAGGTAACTTAACCTTGCAGTTTTTGAATTTCCATTGTTGTGACCAGCCTTTTTACAGAAGACTGGATTCAATTTCTTAGTATTTTCTTTGAGAGTTTTGCATCTATGTCTGTGATCTTTACCTCCTTTTACACCCAAATGAAACTTCTCTGTACCTAATGTATTATTTGTGAAATGTCAATAAAGTATTATAGTGAGTGTCAATAAAGTGTAAAGATGAATAGTTGGGGTTTTGTCAAGACTTGAATCCTATCTTTGCTACATGCCCATTGCACGACTTGGGCTAGGCTTCTGGCCCATCTCTGTACCTCAATATCTCCCAACTAAATAAGGTAGTAATAACAAGGGTAACCCTAACTCTAAGGATTATATGGATTACATAAAATAGTCTAAGCATTCAGCATAGTTTCTGGAAGTTAGGAAAGTTCAGAATCTATTATTATAATATGAATATTATCAGTATGAGAGAAGAAATTCAAACTAATTTTCAACTGTTATACAAATTAGTCTCAGGAATTCATGACCCCTACTCTATTTACCTAATTTCTTTTTCAAAATTTTCCCTTAGAATTTAGGGTAGAAGGCTGGCTATTGACACCACTTCAGTTACAAACCTGATGTAAAGAGAAAATTGAGAAAGCACATTTTTTTCCATAAAAACTTGTTGAGGAGCCACCTGGGTGGCTCAGTTAGTTAAGTGTCTGACTTCGGCTCAGGCCATGATCTCAGTCTGTGGGTTTGAGCTCCACATAGGGCTCTGTGCTGACAGCTCTGAGCCTGGAGCCTGCTTCAGATTCTGTGTCTTTCTCTCTCTCTCTCAAAAATAAATAAACATTAAAAAAAAAAACTTGTTGAAACTCTCTTTTTTTTTGGTGGAACTTTCCATCTTTGGGGGAAGGATTGGCTTCTTTCAGGTTTTCTGAACCCCCGCTCTCAAGGGTAAGCCTGGCGAGCAGTCCTCATGGAATACATAACTTCTCTACTTGATGGAATAGATCTGAAATTATAAAATTGACTCCTAAAGTATGGTTATCCACTTCTTGTCTGGCCTGGTCTCACTTTTGCACCTCGATCTTGATTTTGATATCTGTGTTAAAGAAAACAAACAAAAACCAAACAGCACAGCCATATGATCTCTGGTTTAGGACAGAAATCCCACTGGTGATACAGGAAGAGAATGTAAATAACAATAAGGATTAAATTCAGCTTCATAACATAGGACAAAAAACAATGTAGCAGTGGCTTAAGTCAAATAGATATGCTTTCCTCTATTAAAAAGTCTACAATTAGCCTTTCCAGGTCTTACATACCAACTCCAGCATATCAGGGTCCAGGTTTCTTCCATCTTCCATCCTCAGCATGCGGTTCAACCGCATGCTTCAAGATGGCTGCCCGAGTTCGCTATCAAGGTCCACCTTTCAAGCAGCAACATGAAAAATGGGAAGCACTCTCTCCTGTTAAGAGCCATCCCCCAAAGGGGCAAAAACATTTTACTTTCATTTCAATGGAGAGATCTTAATTACATAGTCATAATCTACTCAAAGAGAGGCAGGAAAATGCAATCCTTTAGTTAGGTGGCTATACGAGCAGCTGTAAATGAAGGTTATGAAGGGCACTAAATAGCATCTTCTGTATGTATTAATAGCAAGATTTTCCAGACTTGCTCCCTACTCCACTGCATGGTTCTAGGCTCAAAATTAGGAAGGATGGATATTACCTGTTCCCATTCTCTTCTTTTTTTTTTTTTAAATACAACATGCAAATTATTTCCAAAATAGGGATAAAAAATAATGCCAGGATGCTAAAATGGCACACAAAGCAAATTGTTTTGTTTCCACTTCGGATCCCCAGACCCCAATCCAGAGCATCTCCTTTTTAAATATTTTGCATATTCATCTAGAAATTTTTTTTAACCCATGGAAGTGTACTCCACCCCCTTTATGACCTTTGTAATTTTGTTTAAATAACTTTAGTAGTACATGTTCTTTAAGGGTTAACTAGAACTCAGCTATGGAACTATCTTGCTCTGGTACATCTTTTTTCCTGTGTACTTCTCTAAACGTGTATTTCTTGATCATTGTCTTTTCAAATTTTCTACTTCTTGTTGAATACAGTTGGGGTAGTTTCCCCTAGAATTATAAATGTGCTGTGGAGTCCCATGAAGCGTATGCTTAAATGACTTTAATCTCTCCATCCTTAATATTGCATAACTTTGATCTCTGTCATTTATCAAGTTAGCAATTAAATAGAACAATTTATCTATTTTTGTGATTATCTTTAAAGAACGGGATTTTTTTTTTCATATCCATACTCTTTTTTACCTTGTTTTTGTTAAAATCTATCTTGGAATCGTTCTGTATTGATATATGCAAATCCAGCTCATTCTTTCTAATAGATAGATGCGATTTCATTTCAGAGCTGCGGTATAATCTTTTAAACCAGTTTCTTATTAGTAACTGTAGAATAAGCTACAGACTTGTTTACCAAATCTGTTGATTTTTCCCTCTGAGCAGAGGATTAAGCTACATTTTCTAGATTCCCAGGTGAATGGGCATGGCCATGTGACTGATATGCAGCTGCTGGAACGTACACAGAATTTACATGAGCCTCTTCTTCCCCTGGTGAACAACATACATAACTACATTTTTCCCCTCTTCTGGAGACCTTAGGAGTGCAGCATTAGAAATGACTGGAGCCACACATTGAATAAGGCCACATCCCTAAATTACCGTTTGGTAGAGTGCCCCCCTGTGAATTGAGAATGACTACCTTGACTTTATATGAATGAGAAATGAATTCCCATTACAATAAGTTACTGTGATCTATAGGCTGATTGAGTTTATCTGATTAAGACAGCATCCCTATAACTAATTTACAAACTGAATGACACTGGACGTTCTTTTACACATAACCTCGAACTCGTATAAATTTAACCTGTACATTCAATTTGCTTTATCAAAATATATCCCCTTGTAAACATGGCACATTGTCTTCCTAAGAGCCTGACTCAATTTATGCTTTTACAAACAGTAAATCCAACAATTCTAGTCCGTGTGGTACACTGAAAAATTATCTGATCTCTGTCAATCTGATTTTGCAAAGTGGTAACTCATAGTTGTGGCTCAGCATCTTTTTATGCTCATGACTTTCATCAATTATTTACATTTCTTCTGCCACGTGGACTGCCCATTTGTGTCATTTTTAGGTTTTGCTCTTGAGTCTTTGGTCATTTTTGTCAGTGACTTGTAAGAGATTTTAAACATCAAGATTTTAAAACATCTTAATGTTTATACATCATGAAATTCACCCCCTTTCTCTTCATGTGCTGCAAATATCTGTCTCTAATATTCTGTTCACCTTTCAACTTGGACTACAGCATTAACACAAAGAAATCCTTTCAGACCAGGCTCCAGTCAAATTTACATTTTTCTTTCAAGGATGTTGAGTTACATTTTCCTGTGAAAGCCTCCCCCTATTTTCTAATGGCACTCCTGTGATTGTTATATTTAAATTCAAAAGCTCAGTGCATCAAAAATGGTTTTTAAGATAAATGTGAGATAGAAGGTGCAGCTTAATCTTTTTTTTTAATGAAATGGCTAATTCCTTGTTCAACCATGCCTTATTAAGGATTCTTTTCCCCATTGATTTGAAATGCTTTCTTTATCATCTGTTACATTCCTACGCGTACGTGGTCCATTGATAGATTCCTTATTTCATGTGATTGAACACTGTCTCTCTGTTTATGGACCAGACTAAACCATTTAAATTTGCTACAACATTGTGCACACTCAGATATTTGTCAAGCATACGTTCTCTTCATTCCCACTGGGCCTCCTTTTGCCATCCATTCTCATTTTCCACCTACTTCTAAGGAAATAAATCAATTGATATTTTTATTGTGCTCATATCAAACTTTAAAATTATTGGGGCGCTTGGGTGGCTCTGTCGGCTGGGTGTCCGCCTTCAGTTCAGGTCATGATCTCACTGTCTGTGAGTTTGAGCCCCGCATCGGGCTCTCTGCTGACAGCTCAGAGCCTGGAGCCTTCTTCGGACTCTGTGCCTCCCTCTCTCTCTGCCCCTCCCGCCACCCGCACTCTCTCTCAAAAATAAAATAAAAACATAAAATTAAAAAAAACTTTAAAATTTTTAAATGTAGATGTTAATGGAGAGCTGAAAACTTTGTCTCACTGAGTCTCTTTTTAATTCCAGTACAGTTAACATATGGTATTGTGTTAGCTTCAGGGGTGCAATTAGCGATTCAACAACTACTCAGTGCTTGTCACAATACGTGTACTCTTGATCCCCATCACATATTTCCCCCACCCCCACTCACCTACCCTCTGGTAACCATCAGTTTGTTCTCTATAATTAAGAGTCTGCGTCTTGTTTCTCTCTCTCTTTTTTTCCCCTTTGTTTGTTTGTTGGTTTTGTTTCGTAAATTCCACATGAGTGGGATGAGCTGGTATTCGTATTTCTTTGCCTGACTTCTTTTGCTTAGCATTGTACTTTCTAGTTCCATGCGTGTTGTTGCAAATGGCAAGATTTCATTCTTTTTGACGGCTGAATAATATTCCATGGCATATATACATACCACATCTTCTTTATCCATTCATCTATTGATGGATACTTGGTCTCTGCTATAGTTTGGCTGTTGTAGATAATGCTGCTATAAGCATAGGGGTGCATGTATCCCTTTGAATTTGTCTTTTTGTATTCTTTGGGTAAACATCCAGTAGTGCAATCACTGGGCTGGATGGTAGTTCTGTTTTTAACTTTTGGGGGAGCCTCCATACTGTGTTCCAAAGTGGCTGCACCAGTGTGCATTCCCACCAACAGTGCAGATGTAGTCTCAATAGTTTATTTTTGCTTTTATTTCCTTGCCTGAGTCTCTTTCTAAGAGAAATTTCAGTGTACATTATTTATAATACATCAATCCTCTTAAAATTGTTTCCGTTTTTTAAAGTAGAGTCACATGTTTCTTTTCTAAGTGTACAATCATTTTGCATACAAATTATGACAATTTTATTTTCTTTCCAACTTTGCAGTGACTTCTTCTTGACAAGTGTTGTTGACTCCTACTTTCTGGAACAAAGGTATAAAATGGCGAGGTGAAAGCAAAGGCACATTTTAGCAAGGGCAAATTTTATTTTTGCCTAATTTCAGCAGATAATGTTCTTTTTCTGTTTGATTCAGTTGGTACTGTAGCCAGAAAATATTCTTCAGCGTTACTGATCTGGACGTACTCACTCCTCGGGCTTGGGCTAATAATGTTTTCTCTTTCTTTCTTACTAAAGTATAGTTGACATACAATGTTATATTGGTTTCGGGTGTACACCATATTGACTTGACAATTTTATAGACTACATCACGCAATGCTCACCAAAATAAGCGTAGTCACCATCTGTCACCATACATCATCACAGTGTTGTTGACTGTATTCCTTTTCATCCCCATGACTCATTTGGTAACTGGAAATTTGTACCTCTTAATCCAATGTGTTATTTTTATTTCTTTTATAGTCCTTTGTCACTTCTGGTTCCTTTTGTTAGATTTGGGGGGAAGAAAATATGCAAACATGCATTTACTCTTCACACTTCCTGAAGTCTAAACCCCTTCGTAAATCTGTTTGCAGCATTTTATTATTCCTGACATCTTTTACAAGAAAGAATTAGATGGATAGCTCACAGATTGTTTTGGGGACCCCAAACAGGAAGCACATTTGTGTTTAAAGCAGAAATCACCCACGTAATTATATTTATGTCAGCCTGCAAGCAGAGAGTTTCTTAATTATTATTATTGATGGCTTCTACAGAGGATTTCCTGAGAAGCCTACATATGTTCTGAATCAATTGCATTGTCTCCAGTTGGTCCCAAAATACCATGACTGAACCCAAATCAGGGAGCCTAGGTAGAGGCTGGCTTCACGGCTAATTAATCTCCTTCAGGGGAAGTCAAGTAACTTACACAGTGACAGGACTGAGAGGTGGTACCCGAGCAGCAGGAGCCTGGGGCACATGCTCTCTCCTTGTGAAAGAAGCAAAGAAAAGAGAGAACATAGACCCTGTGAACTTTCTGCCTCTCAGTGGGAAGGAAGCTGGAGGCATTTGGTTCCTCTTACTAGAAGATACCAAGATATCTGGCCCATGACCTGTACTCACTTGAGAAGAGCTACACAAAGGCCCTTCTGGAACATGGGGCTGTCTGAATCTTGAGGGTTCCTGTGATAGGAAGTTAATGGACGGCCTGAAAACCGGGACGGATTAAGCGAACTAGGCCTTGTGCTAGATGACCTGGGGGGAGTTTAAAGGGATCCACACAGTTTCTTTTCTTGTTGACTTTCCAGTTCTGTTGGTGCAAAAAAAGATCATTTGATTCAAGCTAGAGAGTCCTCGTTAGGTATTCCCTAAGAAACTCGGGACTAGTCACCAGTGTATAGATGTGAGTGAGACATAAGCACGTGAACGTGAGCAAGACACGGAACAGGGCAGATCTGTGTTCAAATCCAGAAAGGGAGACGGAAGTGATGATGGACGATTACAGAACTACAAGAAGCTGTCGTTTGCAGTAACGAAAGAACCGTGTACAAACACATAAGCCAGGTAACTCGGTTTGTATGGAGTAGAGCTAAATGTCTCACAAAAAGAGGCAGCGCATGGGATGTCTTAAATGACGTGTGATGGTTAGACAGACATAGAAGCGCCAACCAGACATTCAAGCTAGAAAGAGCAGGAACAAAGCGATGAAGATTAACACCGCTTAGGATCTAACCGCGTGCTGCGCGACTCTCTTAAGCATTTTAACATACATGAATTCATTTCAGCCACCACAGCCCAACTATAAAGTGGTAAAATCAACTGCAAAGGGGTTCGTTGTGCTCGCCGCGTGACGTGTGGCAGTGGGATTAATGCAGGAGAGGAGGCAGAGAGGTAGGTGGCATTCGGGTCATGGGAGTCAGATTTGGAAGTCCCCAAGGGTTGGGACTCACACGCATGGCAGTATAACAAACAATAGTAAAAACTCTGCATTGAGGGTCAATGAAGAACTTAAGAATGCAGATGCTTGCTGATAAATTTTCTTCTTTGGAAAATAGGAAAGATAATGATGTTTCCCCCGTCTACTTAACAAGATTATCTTGAGAATCAAAAATGAGCCTGTTATTAATATATAATATAATGATAATCTATAATAATAATATAATATGTAATATAATAATATTATAATGAGCACATTAAAGTGCTTCATGAGTTACCAGCTCCCATGCAAAATGTTGATTCTTATCATTTATAGAGGAGGATAGAGGGAAAGAGGAATTCAGGAATTCATTTTCCTGGGCATACAACAGCAAGCTGTCTGTAGGGGGAACTACATGCTGTCCAGATAACCTCAGAAATTGCTCTTCCCCTAAAAAGTTTGACTGGAGCCTGGACTCTCTCTTTGCAGGGAAATAAAAGTGTTGGCTACATTCAGGTTTCAGGATCTTTCTCTCCCAAGATAAGATGAGAAATTTACATAGTCACATTAACTTTTCCTTTTAAATATAAACGCGGGCTAAGCAACCACAGATCCCTTTTAACTTGGAGAGTAAAATCAGCACTCACAGAAGGGGTTTCTAGCAAGCATGTATAAGGCTTCCAGACATAACTCCATAAATCAATTAACAAAATGGATTATCATGCTTCCTATTGGTTTGTAATGGGCAGCTCACAGAGCTCTTCTCCCGACACCATCCCCCCGGTCAACGGTCAAACTAATTTTTATTGAGGGTCTATAATGTGTGAAATGTTGTACATAAATTATCCACAATCCATGCAACAGCCCTGTCAACAAGGTCACATCCCCAGAAGGGAGCAGAGCAGCGATACAAAGACATGCGTGTCTAACTGCAAAACCTGCTTTCTTTCTACCAAACCACGTTGTTTTGCACACTTACAAAGAATCTGATTCCAAAATGGGAATTACTTGCTAGGTGAGATTTTGGATAAGACTGTCCAATGTCCTCGGTCTCCGTTCTCTGATGTCTACAACGAGGGGATTGGACATCATAACCTTTAACGTCGCTTCTCCCTCCAACAACCTACGAGCCCTTGTTTCAAATTACAGGCATCAGTGCTGAAGGCATGCAACTCTGCTCCCCACACCCCTCCCCCAGCCAGCCAATCGACTGCATCAAGCCCGGCAGCCAGCGAGGTGACAGATGTCACAGCCCGGTCTTCCCGGAACCCCGTATGCGAACCTCAGCTAAGATCTTCCATATGTCCTCACCCTCAGGGGAGACCAGAAAAACAAACACAATCTAAGGAAAACTCCGGCACATTAACTCTGCACCTGATTCAGAAACGCAGAGAGTTTTTAGATTCCTTTTAAATGAGCCTGAGTGGCTGACAGCCAGCAAACTAAAATCTGAAGCTGACAGAAGATGGGGAAGACCTGGGAAACACTGGAGCAAAAGCCCTTGAAAATAAGAATCAGGAACAGACCTGAAGAAAAGATGAGACACACACAGAAACTCCTTCGCACAAGTAGGTATCTCACCTCGGTTGCTGGCGTTCGCCCAACACCTCCCTCTTCTGAAAAGTTCAAAAGGCCAGACAGCCACACTGGACTTCAAGGCAGCTTCAGTGAATTCTCATAAAGAAGGGATGTAATGACCTGGAATTCACTCCTCTCAGCGGCATCACTGTCCACAGGAAATGCTTTCAGCATGAACATTCTGGATGCACTAAAGGGTAGTAAGATCCAGGATCACTGGGCTCAGGAAGAGAAACCCTTTGAGCAAAGACGTCTCAGAGAGGTTGTCTTTTTCCCTCCTATCTTTTAGCCATTTGCCCCCAAAGACCTCTTCCACCTGATTACCCAAGTGGTGCACTAACGGAAAAAGACATCCATTTCGGTATATATCACGGGGGGAAATGTGTCTCGTTGCCGTATTATCCCGCCTCTCGTAGAGTGTTGTTCTTTCAATACACTGTAAGGGAGGGCAGAAGTTAGAGCAGTTTGCCACCTGAAGTTTTAGAAGTTTGAGATTTGAAAGTTTTCCAAGATTATGGAGGAAGGGGAACATTAATTTCCTGCTCTGAGCGCCTCCTCTGTCAGACATCCTACAAGGTGCTCTCTTGAATCCTCAACACTGTGAGATGGGTTTTGTGCTCATACTTGATGGATGAAGAAACCAAGGCTAAGGAACTTGATGTGAGTAGTTCAAGTCTACACTCCTCTTTATGGCAGTATCGTCCTTCCTGTTTAGCCCCAGACTAAATAATAATTTAAATCACTCTATTCTCAATAACTCACGCTTCGGTGAAACTAGGATTACTTGCAAATTCCCTGACTTGGCCCTTCTCTCATGCCCTCGTGATGTTTGTCAATGTTCTTACTTTCGGTTGGAAAAGCCCTTTCTGGAAATCTCCACTGGTCCTCTCAGTCCCTCTTGTGAATCCTTGCTGACTCCCCCACAGACTGACTTCCCCCCGCTTCATGAAGTTATTATATAAGGTGCAAAATGACATTGTAATTATCTGTTTTTGTGTCTGCAACCCAGTAAGAATGAAATACTTCTCTGAAGGCCGGACTGTGTTGTTTTCCATCGCCCTGGGGCACCAGCATGAAGGAAACACTCATTCTAACTTTGGGACAGTGAGGAAGGAAGGTCAGGAGGAGGAATGATGTGATGAGGGAAAAGAGGGAGAAACTAAATGCTGGATAATATTAACTAAAGTTTTTTTTAACACTTTGTAGTTTACTAAGGTGTGTTCAATTTCATTAATTCCCTTGGTCTTCAAAACCAACTTCATAAGATAAATTGGAATGAATCTTAATTCCATCTCCTAAATGAACAACCAGAGGCTCAAGGAGGCAAAGCAAATGTTGCAAGAAATGAAGCAAAAAAGCAGCTTCATTCACGAGTACGTCTTCTAACTCCACATTCTTCATTTCATTTTTTTTCTTTGAAAAGTTTTTAAGATTTGTTTTTAAGTACAATCTTCTCCCCCCCACCAACATGGGGCTCGAACTCAGAGCCCCAAAATCAAGAGTCACAGGCTCAGGGCGCCTGGGTGGCTCAGTCAGTTAAGCCTCCAACTTCAGTTCAAGTCATGATCTCACGGTTCATGGGCTTGAGCCCCACGTCAGGCTCTGTGCTGATGGCTCAGATCCTGGAGCCTTCTTCAGATTCTGTGTCTCCCTCTCTCTCTCTTTCTCTCTCTCTCTCTCTCTCTCTCCCCCCCCCTCAAAAATCAATAAATAAACATTAAAAAAAAGAGTCACATGCTCTACTGACCGAGCCAGCCATGCACTCATCATTTCTTTTTATACACACACAAGCAGTGCTATTGAGTTTTGCTAACAATGTAGTCTCTCCCCTCTCAAAAGTCCTCATGTAAAATGAAAGAGTATGAATGGCAGCAAAGAGAGGCCAGTAGTTCCAAATTTAAGGGCCGTACAGTGGCTATTAAAGAATGGCGTCATATTTGGAAGCTGATTTTCTCTCTTCAAGCTTACTGCTAACCATCCTGCAATCCAGAGCACTTGGCATCAGGTTGTGGGGAGAGAATAATCTCGGCCGCACATCGGGTCGTTTAGTCCCTGCCGCAAAGAGAGAGCAACCAGATGATCCAGGCTCAGATGGATAGGCGTCTTCTTCACCGGGATAAGACACACAGAAGGAGAACAGGAAAGAGACTTTGACGCTGTGCTGTTTGCCCGTGGATGATGTGACAAGTCACAACGTTGCTCACTGAAAACAACAGGAATTTATTCTGGAAGCCGGAAGTCCAAAATCAAGGTGTCAGTGGGAACGTGTGCCCTTCCAAGTCTCAGGGAAGATGCCTCCCTTGCCTCTTCCAGCTTCTGGCCCCAAGGGCTCCTCTGTCTTCACATGGACTTCTCCCTCTTGCTTATTCATGCCTCTCTCATCTGTCCCTTATAAAGACGTCGTCTTTGGATATAGGGCCCACGCAGGTGAGCCACGGTGGATCCATCTCAAGACCTCTCTGCAAAGACACTTCTGAGGGGTGTCCGTTCAACCCACTACAGATGTATTTTATTATTATAAATCATTTTCTTTCTATTTTCTGCCCGGTTATTGCCGGGATGCAGAAGATCTCTTGATTATAGGAAGATTTCTTGACACCTAGCCCTCCATTCCAAGCTGTCTTTTTAGTCTTTACTGTTTTATGAGTGAAGCTTAGAATATCTGGAGAGACAGTCACACCGTCTGCATAAATGATAATTGTGCTCCCCTCCTTTCCAATTCACAACTGCATTTGACACTCATGCTTTTGAGACATGGTTCTCAAAAAGCAAAGTCTCTTAAGAGCTGGTGTAGGAGTCACTGCTAACAGTTAAAGGAAATCAAATTTGCCCAGGCACAGGAACAAAGTGAGAATGTCAGGGTCATTCAGGTCACAGACTTAAAGAGGTGTGAGGTCTTCACAATTACTTCATTTCTTCCCTCGATTCTGCCAGTGCATTTGCCAAGGCTCAGCTACCTGAAGATCCTTACCTGGGGTCACTCAACAGAAAAAGAATTCACAAAAAAAGAAACCTTTTCCTTTTGACCTATCATAACTAAAATGATACTTCTTTTTAATTTAATTTTTTATTTTTTAACATTTACATCTAAATTAGTTAGCATCTAGTGCAACAATGATTTCAGGAGTAGATTCCTTAATGCCCCTTCCCCATTTAGCCCCTCCCCCCTCCCCCAACCCCTCCCATAACCCTCAGTTCGTTCTCCATATTTATGAGTCTCTTCTGTTTTGTCCCCCTCCCTGTTTTTATATGATTTTTGTTTCCCTTCCCTTATGTTCATCTGTTTTGTCTCTTAAGTCCTCATATGAGTGAAGTCATATGATTTTTGTCTTTCTCTGACTAATTTCACTTAGCATAATACCCTCCAGTTCCATCCACGTAGTTGCAAATGGCAAGATAGCTCTTATTTTTAAGGAATCTGCACCCAATGTGGGACTCAAACCCACAACCCCTGGGTCAAGAGTCACAGGCTCCATTGACTGAGCCAGCCGTGTGTCTCCAACATGATATTTTAACCTTGAAGATGTAACTGTATTACTTACTTCAAAATCTACATTGACAGCCATTGTTTTTAAGGCAAAGTCTCACAAAGTCTGCAAAGCCCTGAGCCATCTGGCTCCAGCCTGTCCCCCGCAACCTCACTTTCTGTCTCTTTCATAGGATTTCACTCTGTTCCGGACACATGTCCCTGAATGTGCCCAGCCGGCCTCAGGGCTTTCACAGATCCTTTTCTTTCCAGCCTGGAGAAAGTTCCCTGTGCGCACAGCTCCCCTTTCCCGTGGCTAGCCCCATTCTCCCTTAACTCCCACCTTCCACCCCAGATCGGATTCAAGACCATTCTTGTCAGAAATCTGAAGTTCCCGTCATATCATGTATAACAACGACAATTAATTAATGTTTTCTGCAATTTATTGGTTTCATGTCTGTCTGCCCCGCTAGACTGTCAACTGCAAGAAGGCCCAAACCCAAACTTACTCACTACGCATTGTTCTCCTTCATCGTGCATAGCACCAGGCTCACAGCATTCGTTTGGTTGTAAACACTGTGGAATGAATGGAACTTTCGTATTAACGCTTGTTCTGTGACACCACAGCCTTTACATCTTCGGTCCTTCAGGGCACTCCGCTTGCTTCTGCTGCTGTCTGTGTTTCTGCCCAGTATCTCCTAACCCTATTCTTTCTCATTTTGAACCGCTCAGAGCAGAGTGCTTATCTTAGGAAAACACAATGCTTAAACATCAAATAATAATTTCAAACACTTAAAAGCATCCGAGAGATTGTGGAAAAGTTAGTGTGGGCACAGTCTACTAGATTTAGAATATATCTTAAGTGGTCCTTTCTGATGACCTTTTGTTACACTCGAATGGGAACAATGAACTTCGTAGCTAGCACGTATGAGATGTCTCCTTTGTAAGAGGCATTTATTCTCAGCTCTCACTTCCTTCCCGGACCTAAAGATCTCGTCTTTCTTGAGCACACTGTAAACTGAGGAACCAGGCCACATAATTCCTTCCATTTCTTTCAGAAGTTCTGCAGGCCATGTTCAAAACCTGACCTAAAGCTTAAAGGTTCCCAGCATGAGAATATTCAGTACCCCCAATTATCTCAATTACATATTGTTCTTGTTTCCTCTTTGTGCATGTAAAAACTACTAATAAAATACAACAAATCAATTTTTCATGAGGACAATAGCGTACAGTAATTTTTTCACCAAGAGCCTGCCAAATTGTTCTCAGGAAGCATGGAAAATGGATATGTTCTCAGCATCTCTCACATGGCGTTAAGTCTCAGGCACAAATTGCAAGGCATGAAGGAAAACAAAACCCTATTCCCAACATAAGGGGGTTTATCCCTGTTGCAATGTGTGTAAAATGTACCCAAGATGAGTTCCTGAGGGTGAAATCATTCTTCTTTCTTCTTGTTGAAATTTTTTAAATTGTACAGTGATTACTGAGTAGCACCAGATTTCCAAACCTAAAAAGTTATGCTCAGTGCTTTTGTGTGTGTGTGTGTGTGTATGTGTGTGTGACTGTATTACATAGCCAAGTGATCATATGGGCTATGTTAACAAGTATTAATACTAATTCCTCATTATGCTGTATTAGTCATGTCCCACATGGAAGGAAATTTCCCCTTTAATTCTAAGTGCACAGTATAAAAGAGGGAAAGATAAAATGGAACATCATCCATCCAGGGGGGCCAGATGAGGAGGGAACAAAAACCATGTTATGTGGTCAAGAGTTAAAGGAAGGAACTAGAGAGATGCCTGGGTGTCTCAGCCAGTTAAGCGTCCCACTCTTGATTTCGACTCAGGTCATGATCTCACGGTTCAGTTCATGGGATCGAGCCCCACATAGGGCTCTGCGCTGACAGTGAAAAGCCTGCTTGGGATTCTCTCTCTCTCTCCCTCTCTGACCCTCCCCTGCTTGTGCACCTTCTCTCTCTCTCTCAAAATAAATAAACAAAAAAGAAGAAGAAGAAGAAGAAGAAGAAGGAGGAGGAGGAAGGGGAGGGGGAGGAGGAGGAACTGGCGATATACTATATAGAGCTGACAGGTGGATACCTGGGAGCTGCCTGCATGCACCTAAAAGATGGTTATGTTGAAGAGCATTAGGGTCTTTATTTTTAATGCATGATTGGAGAAAAGGACTCAACTGATAAAAGCTGTAGAAACACAAACTTCAGTTTTCTTTACAGAAAAGTATTCTCAAAGGCAATGTTGTGAAAGATTCAATGGGCAGCTCAAGAGGGTGGGGGTTAGGAACCCACCCCCCAGCACTGGCAGACTGATAGTGTGAGCAGAGCCCCTGCTGGAACTTTCTTAGAGGGTTTCTCAGTGTCCAATGGAAGGATGGCCTCTATCAGTGATTTTCAACCAGCGCTTTTCAGGGCAAGGAAAACATAAGAAGGCAGTCATCTGCATCTCCTACTTTTGTTTGCTTGAATCTTTCCTGGTACTTTTGAATTTTCAGAGTAGTGTTTGTGTTCAAGCAACTTTCCGTGGTCATGACTGAGGATTGTTGGTCTTGTCTTGTGTTTGTTTTTGTTTGTAGTATCATTTGCAACTTGTAAATTGTGATGTATTGGATGTGTTTTAATACATCACAATTCATTATTCTTGATTCCCAAATGTCCCATCTGAGGCCGGTAAGAGCTCCTACGAATTGTCTCCTGTGTCCTTTTGATATGATACCATTAGTCTCTGAGTGCCTCTTTACTCTGGCCAAGGTGCTCCAGGCTCATCTAGAATGTTCCCTGCCCCAGACTACAATCAGCCATTTCTCCAAGGAGCCCTGGTTCCATTTAGCCCAGAAGAGATTTAGTGGCTCAAAGCAGATCCGTTTATACATGCTTTATATATAGGACTTTGGGTAAGAATTCATTGGAAAAGAAAACAGAACTTTGTTATAAAAGTTTTAAAAAAGTAGTCATCTAGATAATTTTAAAAATTCCCTCTTTGAGTGCCTCTAAGTACAATTAAGTCCTGAAACAGAAATTTAGCCTTTTGCTGGACACAGAATTCTTTTGGACTTAGAAAATTGGTTACAGAGTTCCATCCAGCAATGGTTTGCTATATAATAGTTGGGAAAAACTCTCAGTAAGTAAACAATTTTTTAAAAAACAATAAAAATGTATGGATTTGGGACCACATTGAAAGAGCTAACTTTTTTTTTTTTTTTTTTGGCTAACATAGTTCTAGTTTTTTAAAAAGCATTTTCATTATAATATAGTTCATACAAGCATAAAATGACATAAAACAATAGAATAATATCTGTGTAGCCAACATCAAAATTTTAACATTTTCTCATATTTAATTTTTTAAGTTCTAAAACATAGCAGATATGCTTGGATCCCCAGGATCCTTTTTCCTTCATGCCTTCCACCAATTGAACAGAGTTCATCATTATCCATAATTTTGTTTCTTATTCCAACAACTTTCGAAAAATGCTGATCTTATGTATTCAAAATTATTTTGCACATTTTAAATTATGTTTACACGTTATCATATGGTACCTATTACCCTCCAATTTGCTTTTGTTTTTGTTTTATTTTACTGAAATTGCTTTTGAAACATACCCGGAAAATACATGTAGTTCTTTTTCACTTAATCTTAGCTGTTGCACTGTATTCCATTCTGTAAAAGTGCCACGGTTTGAAGACTGTTTAGGTGCCTATCAACTTGTGTTATTACCAACACGGTTATAACACGCATTCTTACACATGGGTCCTTGTGTAGCTGTGAGTGAGTTGCTGTAAGTTAGATACATAGGAGGGAAATTCCTAGGTCACATGACAGACACATCTTCAACCTTACTGGATTCTGCGGAATTATTTCCAAACTAATTATCCCATTTTTTTTCACTCCCATCAAAGGTGGATGAGTTCTACCCAGTGACATCTTTACCAATATTTGCTATTTTGTTTACCAATATTTACTATCTTAATACTTTGAAAATATTGTCATTCTAATCGGTATAAAGTATCTCATATCAATGAGAAGTCATTGATATGAAGTTGAGGACATTTTCATGTTTCTCGTACACTCGGATTAGTTCATCTGTGAATATCTGGTTCATATTTTTTGCACATTTTTCTATTTATTCTTTGTTTTTATCTTACTGATTTATAGATATACTTACTACATACTAATCATTTGTTTGTTATGTTTCCCATTCGGTTATATTGGCAAATAGAAATGCTATTGTTTGTTTGTTTTTATATGACTATCATATACCTGAAAACTCCCTGATGTTTCTCATTTTTTCTAACAATTATTTACACATTTTCTTATATTTGTTTTTTTCTGACAGTTACATTATCTTCAGTTTACATTGTTTTTGTCTTCTCCTTTCTTACTCGTGTACCTCTTCTTTATAAAATTGTCTTATTGAACAGTCAAGAAACAGGAAGCTGAAAATAGTTGGAAATAATAAGTACCCCAAGTATAATAGACATATACTTTTTTATTGTTTTATATTCACTGCATTTTTTGACATTTTATTATATTACTATATTTCTTATATTGTCTTTAAATGTATTGTTTATCCAATAAATATAAATCCTTCATCATTTGTATTTAGTCCTTCTAGTTTGTAAATAAATGCCTCTAAGCTATGAATTTACCACTAAGTACCACCTTAGATGCATCTTATATCATGGTATATTATACTTTTATTGACATTCCATTCTACCTTATTTGTATGGCGGTGTATGCTGTGTTGAATCAAATTTTCCCATATGTACCTATCACTTTATAGGGTCTATTTTGATCTATTTGCCTCTCTCAGCATCTCACACTGATTTGTATACTATAGCTTCATAATAAATTTTGGTATCATTTAGGAAAATTACCCCAAACTTGTTCACCTTCAAAATTATGTTAATTTTTCATGGCTCTTTTCTATGTAGTCTAAATTAGCATAACTAAGTCTATATAGAAAGGTTGATCTTAAACCTTATTTGCCAATCAATTCAGAGAAAATGAGGTTTTTATGGTATTTTTTCCTATCCATAAATAGGCCATATTTCTCAATTGACTTAGGTTTAATATTGTTTAGAATATATTAAATTTCCCAATAAATATCGTGTCTATCTTTCATTAGGGTCATTTTTTGGTTCTCATTTTTTGGGCGCTTTTATAAATAGCATGTACTATTTGTATATATTTTTTTACCTGCCTGGGCTGGTGTTGAAAAATATAACTGCATTTTGCTTATTGATATTCAATGTCTTTACATATTTTTATTTTTTTCAGTACTCTCTTCTTTTGGGAATTACTCATATGTTAAACCATTAGATATCTCTCTTTTCCTTTAATTTACTCTCTTTTTTAAGTCTTTGCATTTATGTTTCCATTGAACTATCTTCCAAGTCTTCATGTATTTCAAGGATATATTTCTTTGCTCTATTGACATTAGACTTGGACATAACACCTTACTTTGTTGAAGCAATGTGGGTTGAAGCTTCAGTTACCAGTTCTGAGCCTAGACCTTAAGAGGCATATACTGTTTCTGCTTGTCCATTTGGGGCTCTGAAAAGAACATATCCTGGGAAATTTAACTCATGGTCTGGAGACAAGGCCATGTGAGCCCAACCTAGAACAACTAAAACCCAGCTGTCCTTCATTTACATGAGCTAGATTAATGATTGTTGCTATAGGACACAAAAGATTTTGTTAGAACTATGTGGAAATCACTAACTGATACACTGAATCGTAGGGTATGCATTTGTTCAATGTTGCTGTTAAAGATTTTCTAAAGTTCTTATATAAACTTGTATACATCTACCTGCCCTGTAACTGTTCAACATTTTTGCCCAAACTGGGAGCTGTCAGTCATGTTCAGTTTAGTCTTTTTTTGGTGACTGAAAGAAATACCTTTTTATTAAACACACAAAATAGGAGTATATTTATGTCATTGATTTTTAAAGTCATTTTTTTATTTAATGTATTCTAATAAAATTGTAACAGCAATAAGTACAGATTTTCCAGGCAGGTATCTGGAAAAAATTAAGTTGAAGTATTCTTCATGGCAGAAGGGAGACCACTGCCTATGTTCGTGGCTAAACAACTCAGGGACAGCTTGGAAATTTCTAAAGGTGTTTTGAAAAAGAAACAGTCAATGGCAACAGGTTGGGATATACCTACTTCAACAGGGTGAAGGTCTATCTACACCACATTGGTTGTATTGTGATTGACTTGCACCTGTACAGTATGACGTTCTTGTCTTTAGCCTTAAAGGAAAAGAAAGACTTTTTGTTGCACCAGTTTGAAATAATTCTGAAATCAGGCTCCCTTTAAATACCTTGTGATAGTAATCATTCACAGGAGAGAGTTCATAACTGTAGTAAAAAGACAAAAAATAAATACAGAACTTTATGGTGACCCTTTTGGTTGATTGGTTCATTCCACAAATGAGGGATAAATACTCACAAGCATGATTACTTTGACAAAACTTTTAGGTACACAGGAATGCAAAATATAAAATGTTCTTGGGGGCACGTGGGTGGCTCAGTTGGTTAAGCGTCCGACTTCAGCTGAGGTCATGATCTCACGGTTCATGAGTTGGAGCCCCGTATCAGGCTCTACGCTGAGAATGCAGATCCTCTCTCCCTCTCTCTGCCCTCCCCCACTTATGTGCACTCACGCTCGCTCGCTCTCTCTCTCTCATCAAAATTCAATAAATTTTTTAAAATGTTCTAAAATATCTCTGATCACCAACCATACAAAATCAAATCATTGTGTCATCTTGGTTCCCTCCACATCTTCAATGCCTTTATGAAGAGCTCTTCATCTACTGCCATTGCTAGAACCTTTGACCTAATCGAAAGGAGCCCCAGAAAAGCATTTAATTTTGTTAACAGGCACCTGCAGCCTTCACTAGGGTCTGCTTAAGAAGGGAAACATCCCTCAGGTGATGCTTTTGGGGTAGATTCAAGTGCCCAGTTATCAGGGTAAGGTCACACACATGAATCAGATTGACTTCAGTTGCTCTCGGAAGGAATTCCGGAACAGCCCCTTAAGTGTGATTCTCTTTTACATAGCTGCATTCAGAGATACGCCATGTGAGGCGTAGTTTTTTTCAAAAGTAACAATCATGCGTGGAATTTGTATTTCTCCAAGTAACCTTTGGTCTTATGGATAGATAAAGGCAGTCTCCAGATGGTAAAGGTACATTTGTTAATGGTGAGTGCTACGGACTAAATTGTGTCTTAACCAAAATTTCTAAGTTGAAATCCAAACCCCCCCCCCATGTGACCTTAACTGAGGATCGTTAGGAGGTAATTAAGGTTAAAAGCAGTATAAGGGTGGAGCCGTAATCTGATTGGACTGTAGCTTTATAAGAGGAAGAGGGAGAGCTAGACTCCTTTCCTACCTCTCTTTCCAGAAGGGCTCAAGGACCAGGTAAGTGGCTACAACCCAGAGCATTCTCACCAGAAACTGAACTCTGCCAGACCTTGATATGGAACTTTCCAGCCCCCAGAACTCCCAGAAAGTAAGTTCCCATTGTTCAAGCCACCTAGCCTGTGCGATTTTTGTAGCCCAACCTAAGGCAGAGATGGTGTTGATGTATAGAGCAGATGGACCAGGTGAAGGTAAACAGTGTCCTTCTGAGGGGCTTCCAGTCCATCTGCTTATCCTTGCACATCCGAACATAGTAGTAAATGCAGAGGCATCACGCTGTTAAATTGTTTAAACTTGAACCGGACACATCTGATTCAAGTCCAAGCTGAACTTCCCACCTTGGTATTACATCTGCAGATTAGCCGGTCCAGCTGATGTTTTAGCACGTATTGTCAGTAGGTAACCTGAACGTGAACTACCTCTGATCCAGGAAGTTCCTTCTGGCAACGCTTTCCATTTCTCTCATTCATTAACAGTTGTACTGCTCCAGTACAATTTTGTTTGCACTCCGGCACGGCCTTTCCTAGTAGCACCGCCTCCTGGGACTACTCCCTAGCTGACCTAGGTCCCTCACTGGCTCTAGGTCCCTTCCATGCTATTCCTGGAAAGCTCTAGGTGTAGCAGGGTTTGGGGAGAAGAATCGCCTTGGCAAGAAAGACGGCCTCGGAGCGGGGTTCAGACAGTGGCATGCCTCCTTCCTGGAACTTAGTGGGAACCCCAAAACTAGTCCCTGCAGTCTAAAAATATTGGTAGAGGTGGAGGGGACGACACGCTGCTGGTTCTTCCTCCCCAGGTCCGGGTAGACCGATGGTAAAGTCCCAGCAGGTGCAATCACCCACAATTCACCTGCTGCCAGGTGCAGGGGATTCTAAAGCCGTGTGCTGCGGTGCCCAGGCAGCTGCAGGTGGCTGGGAGCCAGCAGGCTTATGCTTCAGGGGGAAGCCCGAGGCCCAGGAGTCACAGCTGTGGCCTCTGCGATCGATTTTTAATTACATTTATTGACACACTGCCAGTTTGGGTATTGTTTCTTGAATTCCGTGATTTACCTCTGAATTCATATTTTTCCAGCTGAAATATCTCCTAATGGTTATTTCTGTGATAATCTGTGGGCAAAAAGCTCTCTTGGTTTTTATCTGAAAGCTTGTTTTATTTCTCCCCGACTATTAAGGGTAAGAAAATCTTGATTGAAGTAATATCAAGATGCTTTCCTGCCAGACTGTAAGAGGTGGTTAACGCCGACTCTGATGGCTCCGTTTATGAGCGGAATTAACAAAAGGACAAACAATGAGCCTTTACAAAGGTCAGTGTTTCAAAAAACGGGTTGCTTCTTTAACCTCAGAATTTTAAACTCCGATCAGGGAAGGCTGCTATAATAGCTATATTAATTCAACAAATTCTTCATGTGCAATAAGCGGGCTTGATACCAAGGGTGAGACACAGTGAGACTCTTTTATGCCCAGTGAGAATACATCATGTAGGCATAGAGAAGCAGGACAGATTTTAGAACAGGTAGAGACCATTTCCTTGGGATATTTAATCAATCAGTAGTGTCTTGTGAACACCGAGTCTCCTACTTCCAGATGAAGTTGGAGAGGTTGCTGGACCGCACTGAGCTGCTTTTTTCTTTTTTTCCAATTTTAAAATGATAAATGAATATATTGTTCACTTGATAGGATTGATATCATTCAATGGGATAGAATTCTCTCCCATAAAGTACATAAGTACTTTGCCAATGGCAGCTTTCTTGAGCTGGACATTCAATAATTAAATGTTAAATGGGAGGAAACTCAAGATGGGAATCTTGCCTTGAAATAGACCAGTATCAGTCACCAACTGTTAACGAGCAGTGCCAATTTTTCCTACCAATTTTCCAACCCTGTTAGGTTTAATCTTGCAAAGTTCTTTTTTTTTTTTTTTAAATGTTTTTATTTTTGAGACCGAGAGAGACAGAGCATGAGCAGGGGAGGGGCAGAGAGAGAGGGAGACACGGAATCGGAAGCAGGCTCCAGGCTCTGAGCTGTCAGCACAGAGCCCGACGCGGGGTTCGAACTCATGGACTGCGAGATCATGACCTGAGCCAAAGTCGGGCGCTCAACCGACTGAGCCACCCAGGTGCCCCTTAATCCTGCAAAGTTTTACCCATCAGATAAACCTCACATTTTGTTTGCGTCAGTTAGCATTTCTTTAATGACCAATGTCATCAGTATATTAGTATACTAGTATACTAATTAGTATAGTCGACTTGTTTGTTTTTCTGGGAACTGTATCTTCTCTTTTGCCTTTTTTTTCCCTGATGTGTGTGGATCTTTTAATTTGTTACACACTACACATATTCTTAAGGAAATTATCTTGGACATGTTCAATGAGGGTAGATGATGAAAAAGCAGATAAAGGTAGTTCAATAAAGGTGAGTGGATAAATCGTGCTAAAAATAGTTTTTATCAGTGAAGACGCTAAAAGGTAAGTAACTCGCTATGAACCTGCACATTGGTTAGTTAGCCAGGATTTTAATCCAGGCCTGATTGACAAAAAAGCCCGTGTTGGAGATAATAAGTTTGTTTTCCCACGTGCCAAGAAACAGAAAGTAGCAGTATGCTGTGTGTGTGTGTGTGTGTGTGTGTGTGTGAGAGAGAGAGAGAGAGAGAGAGCACGAGCGCACAAGCGAGCACCCTAGAAAGTGTGCAAGTGAGCACAGGCTGAGAGATGACAATCACCACAGAAATACTGGAATGACTGTTCATGCAGGATTCATGTTCCAACCTTCACAGAGGATTCATATTAATTCTATGTATTTCAGCAAGGTAGTTAAACCTCATAAGCTTCACTTATGAAGCTTCTTCTGTAAAATGGGAGACGATGATAATTACTCCCCTAATTTTTCACACCTCTGTGATGGTCCTACAAATTAAATGTTGTAAAGACTGTGTTCTCATGTGAAAATGAGACTGTGTATCTAAAGTGGCAGTCCCTAATGAGCCCCTGGGCCCATTCTCTTTTCTCTTTGCCTTAGTTTGGGGGGGCGATTCTTTAATGGCACATGAGTTGGATGATTGAGGAGGTTTCTTTAGGCCTCCTCAACTCGCACATCAGCCTGATCCAGTCTCCACCTAAAATATGGGTGGAATTTGCAAAAGTTCCTAGATGAACGTTCCTCCCAGGGAGAATTTATGACAACTTTTCCAAAACTAAAGCCTCAAATCTTTATTATATTCTGTTAATGACTCAGTGGACTTTTGGCAGAAAAGACAAGTTTCCTTTGGTTCAAATGCTTCTAAAGAGGGTTCTGATTAATCTATCCGATGGTCTAAAATCAAAATAACATATGCAATCTTTGGCTGAAAAAGCTCACCCGTGGTGTTATAACAATAATTCCTCTCCTTGTTTTCATATATAACCTTTTGGAAATATTCCTGTTGGAGCCAAAATTTCTATATTTTGGAAACTTGGCCTATGGGTGGATGATGGCTGAAGTATGCCATTTATTTTCCTTGGGGGGGGGTGGGTACTAGAACAGTCAGAACGGTTGTTAGACTATTTCTTAAAGAAAATTTTGTAGGACAACCCAATTTAAAGTAACATAAAGCCCTCTTCTCTGACTTCATGTCGTAATGCATACTTCTTTCGAGAGGTTTTTCCTGACCACCCAATTTAAAGTCCTTCATACCCCCAGGAGTCACTTTTTGTCAAGGGCCAGATAGTAAATATTTTAAGCTTTGCAGGCCATATGGTCTCTGTTGTAACTACTGAGCTCTGCCATTGTAGCATGAAAGAAGTCATAGATAATATGAAAACAGGTAAGCGGGGCTCTGTTCTAATAAAACTTTATTTACAGACACTGAAATTTGAATTCCCTATCATTTTCAGGTGTGACAAAATATTATTCTACTTTTCATATCTTTCCAACAACTGAAAATACTGTAAAAACCACTCTTTGTTTACAGACCATACCAAGCCAGGCAGTGGGCTGGATTTGGCCAGTAGACTGCAGTCTGACCCCTTGGTCTACAGCATTACTCTATTTTCGTTTTTCTTCTAGATCTTGTTATTGAAAAGCGTCTGCGTATGTATTTGTATTGTCTCTCTACCGTCTGATACTAAAATCTAGGCCCTGTCCTGTGAAAGCAGGGCTATTGTCTCTGCTGTTCACCCCTGAGCACAGCACCACAGACACTCAGTAAATATGGGTTGAATGTATAAATGTGTGCTTTCTGGTAAATCAGTTCCTCTGAATGAAGTAATTAGTTTAGCATGTAGAACAAATTGAATTCTCTAAGTGATTTTTTTTTCCAAATAAATTTTACATATACTATAGAATTTCATGGTGAAGGGACCATATAGAAAAGTGTTTTCATGCTGTGGACTTAGGATGACCAGGCTGCTGCATCAGTTAGTGTTTGTGACAGTGACTAAGTTAATAAACCTGTCTCTGTTTTCTCAGCTACAAAAGGAGAATAGTTTTAGTCCCTATTTTACAAGCCGGATGGTGGTTTTCTGCTTGGTCTTTCATTTTCCTCCCCAAACCCACTCCCTGTTTGGCAAGTGAACACCTACGGACCAACGTAGTAGTGTATGTCCTGTCCTCTGGACTCCAGTTGGGTTTTGCCAGGGAAGGGATAGGGGTCGGTGGAAAATGAGGTAGGAATGTTGATTCTCTGAGTTTACACCTAGGTTTCAGGACTGGCTGTGTCTGCTGGAAAAAAATGTTTGCTCACAGAACTAGAAATTTATGGATGTTCTGTGATGTACCTAATCGGTGTCCCTCTTAGTGCAAGCACAATCCTGTTATTAGCTCCGGGGTACATGGTTTCTCTACACCCACACCATGAAAAACCATCTCTTTATTAACATCTCAAATAATCCTAAATTCCTTCTGGGATTCTAAACTGATCCCAGCAGTCTAAAGAGAAAATGCTTGAGAATCCATGGTAGCTTGAGTTGAAACTCTTTCTTAGAAATCTGGTGGCCTTCTTTGAAGTTCTATTAAAATAATAAATGGCTCCTCTTGATTCACATTTCTCTACAGAGTTAGAAATGGGGTACCTACAGGGTATATTCCAACTTGTGGAAATATCCCCCCCCCCCCCGCCAAAGTATTTAAAATTGGGAAATTCTGCAGCAAAATCTGAACCTTCAAATTCTCTTGAAAAGATTCCACTTTCTGGCTGCCCAGGCTGGCCTACTTCACGGACGGCCATGATAAACGAACTGAGTAGCGGGAAGACCATTGACACGGGTTTTGCACTTGGGAGGTAACTTTGGTCCTTACCATTCCATAGGCGATGCTTTTAGTTCAGTGGTTTATGTTAGCTACCTGGCCCCTGTGGACATTTTCTTCGAGAAATACAAGGCCAAGTCATCAGCCACCTGGGAGGCTGGGGGAGAAGGTGGTGTTGGATTGAAGAGCAAAATGGTCTATGCAGTCATCTAGAAGAATAACCAGATCCAGAAGCGTACAGCAGGAGTGTGACAGGGGACTGAGGGTCCTCTTGGAGGTTGAGTTGTATGTGGAAAGTATAACTCATGAGCAGGGCTGTGTGCATTTGGCCAGCCCCGTCAGCCTGAAGAGACAGCATTTTGGACTTGACTGGGTTGGAGTTTTGCCCAGAGAGAACCATGAGGGCCAGAGAGAGGAGGCCTTTTGTGAAAGAAGGAACACAATGGTGGGTCACAGAGTTCAGGCCAGTCAAGGAGGGAGTGAGGACAAGAAGGGAGATGGACAGTGGGAAAATGGAGCCTCATAGTTGAGAACACTCATTGTATACACTGAAGCAAGACTGTATGCATTCAAAGCTCATCTCAACCTATTCTAGCTGGGTAAGTATATATAGGTTATATATAAAGTATAGACATAACTGTATGTAACATATTGTTATTCATACATGTGTGTGTTTGGAACACTGCCTAGCTTGTGGTAAATTCTATGGCAGTGCTACAAGGATAATTTTCCTTCCCCACATTGAATTTGATTTTAAAAACAAAACTTTCATGGGGTGCCTGGGCGGCTCAGTCAGTTGAGCGTCTGACTTCGGCTTCATGATCTCACAGCTCGAGAGCTCGACCCCCACATCAGGCTCTGTGCTGACAGCTCAGAGCCTGGAGCCTGCTTCAGATTCTGTGCCTCCCTCTCTCTCTGCCCCAACCCACTCGCATTCTGTCTCTGTCTCTCTCAGAAATAAACAAACATTAAAAAAATAAAAAAACAAAAAATAAATAAAACCTTCATTGTTTCAATTAAGAAATATTTATTGAATTTTTGTAATAGAGATCTAAAAGAACATTCACAGATAGTTCATGGAGGCTAGAGAAATACATCAGATACGAAGCCAATCAGAGACTCACAAAGCATCTTTAGAACAAGTAGGAAGGGGTAAGCCCCGTGAAAGGAAACACAGAGTAGGCTCTATATGGGCCGTGTTTCTGAAAGACCTGGTCAGTTTCAGACACAGCTGGAGGAAAAACAGGCAGCTACTATGTGAAGTCGTCAGTAGGTGCAGAGCCTGGGATTTCATGGATTTTTCTAATGTTGCCTTTGAAGCAGGGACTGGAATTTCCCCAAAGGCTGATTCATAAAAAGAATTTCTGGTGGTATGCCAGTCCAAGCTGGGAGATATTTTTGAGGAGGTAGATCTTTTTTTTTTTTTTTTTTTTCTACCTCATTTTTGTTTTTAAGAGGAAAAACTGGGACACATATATGGTAAATATGACAAGCAGTAAAAATGGCTATAGAGTGATGACAAACTTTTTAGCTAAGCCTTCACCCCCGTTCTAAAGCAATCTTAGAAATCAGTAAAACATAGTTTTTGTGTCTATCAAGAAGGATCCTGTTCAGTTGTAACCTGAAGATGTACACTTTTGTTGTTGTATCCTTTGAAACACCGCACTGCATCTTTTGATTGTTCAGTACTGGAAACTATTTGCAGTAAGTCTTACAAAGTGGTCCCTGTGATAGATGTGCTATCATGTGCTTCATCTATTCCTGTTGGCATGCAGTCAGTCACCTACTTTCTAAATGTTTGCTCTTGCAACCAATATGGCCCCAAAAGTTGTGGTATTGAATTGCACATGTGCTAGTTGCCTACAGGATGAAAGTGAAGTTGTTAGGTTACACACTTGAAAAGAAACCTCGGGTTTAGCATATTGATGGATACTGTCAATTGCCCTTCCATAGGATTATACCAATGAATTCTCCCACTAACTTTGTGGAAAGGAGAATGGATGTTCCTGTCTCCCCAGCACTAAAAACGTTTCCTCCTGTCCCTCTATAAAGTAAATATTCTTTTGTTTTATTTCTCTAATTCTGAGGGAAGTTAAACATTTTTATGTTTAAAAAATCATTTGTACTTTTTTCTATAGAACGTTATTTGTGTCCTTTGTCCATAACTGTATTGAGCTAGTGCCTTAGGTTAATTGTAAGAAAATTGTAAGGACATTATTCCTTTTGCCTTATCATATACACTGCAGATATTTCCCAGATTGGTTATATACTGATTTTGTTTCTAGTATGTGACAAGTAGAAATTTTTAAAACTTATGAGGTTATTGTTACCAGGCTTTTGAAAATTCTAAATTCTGTATCTTGCTTAGAAAAAGCTTACTGCTGTAAGGTTACAAGAACAACTCATTTTCATCCCAGTTTTGAATGTTCATCCATACAGATCAAATTTTTTGAATAAGTGATACCTTAGGGACTCACCTTATTTTTTTTCTCACTAGGTTGTCCCAACACCAGTTTTTGAATATTCTACCTTTGACACACTGAATTGGAATGCTGATGTTATCATAATCTAAATATCCATATACTTGAGTCTCATCCAATATTCTCTTTTCCTTTGATATTTCTATTCATGCACCAGTAGAAAAGCTATGCTGGGTTCATAATAATATTTCATCATGTAGTCCGTTCCCTTATCTGTCTTTTTGAAATTGTTTCTGCCTGATCTTCCCCTGGAATGTAGATTTAGCAATGTCTGGTTTCATAGAGACAGTCCTGTTGGTAATATTATCGGAATCACCTTCAATTTACCGATTAACATAGGTGAAATGGGCATCTTTACAGTATCACATTATCTTCACTAGAACTGGACATTAGTTCCCATCAATTCAAATTGTACTTTATGTTCCGTGGGTCACTGTAAAGTTTTTCACAGTTCCTTCCATGCTCTAATAGAGCATCTTAAAGTTTATTCATATAAATCATAACACTCTTCTATTTCTGGGCATTGATTTCTTTGAGGCTTTTGCTTAATGGATTTTTCTTCAAGTGACATAAGTATGTATATCTTATGTGAACATAGTAAAACCAACAGGGTTTTAGATATTAATTTTGAAATTCTCCCTTTATAACTGTTCTCTCAGTTGACTCTTTTGGGTTTTCCAGGCTTCTGAAATTATCCAGGTATTTTTAAATTGAAAAACTTGCCTCATCTTTTAGAGTTTTTATACCTTCTATTGTCTTGCCTCAATTCATTAGAAGGAAATTCCCACAGCATTGTAGGCAATAGGAGTAATAATCAGCATCCTTGATTCATGTCTGAATTTAATGGGAACACTTCTGTGTTTTTACTGTTATGTTGCTACTTAAGCAATTTGGGAAGGGGCCAGTAGGGATGGCCTGTTTGTATTCCTTCAGCATCAGCTAGAACAGCTCAAGTGGGAGTTACAGATTCCACTTTCAAGATGGGTCACTCACATGGCTGGTGAGCCGGGTTTGGTTGCTGCCTGGGAGGTCTGCTGTGTCTGTAATCCAAAGTCCTAGATTTTTCTCTATGTGAGACTTGCCGCGGGCTGCTTGGGCTTCCTTACAACATAGCGGCGATTTCTAAGAGAACAAAGCCAGGCGTATGGCATTCCAATGATCTATCTTCATAAATCACAAAACACTAATTCCACCATATTCCATTGATCTAAGCGTGCATCGTCCAGTGCATAGGAACGTGTGTCTAGTGGCTATTTTACCGTGTGGATTCACATTAAATTCAGTTCTGCAATCATCCTCGCTACATTTTAAGTGCTCAGTGTGGCTAGTGACTACTGTATTAGGCAATACGAAGAGAACATTTCCATCACTGCAGAATGTTCTGTTGAACAGCCTTCATCTAGGAAGTCACAGAAGTCCACTCAAGTTCAGGGAGAAAGGACCTAGACTTTATCAGCTGCTGGAGGAAGTGTCAAGGTTACAGTATAAGAAAAGCATGTGGGACGGAAGGTATCGTTGTGGCCATTTTCGGGGAATAGAATTGGCCACGTCAATTAATTCAAATGATAAGAACAATGTCAGAAAAAACTATTGACTGATAATGTATGCTACGGTTGAACATATGCATATCCTATGACCCAGCAATTTTACTCCTAAGTATATACAAAATAGGAATGTTACCTGTGTACAGAAAAGACAAAAGCCGGAATGATCACATCACTTTTTGTAATAGCTCCAAATTGGAAGCCATCCAAATGCCCATCAGTAGATAAATGTTCAAACGATGGGCTGAATGTTGGCTCTGATTGTTTCCTGTGAAAGTTGAAAAACCTCTCAAAACGTTAGTTTTGTTAACTATAAAACAGAGGCAATTCTGTCTATGAGATTGTTGTGGACGTTAAGATCCATACACAAAAACATCTAGAGTATGGTTAGCACTGAACAAGTAAAGTACTCCTCTTTACATCATCGGTGACTACCATGGTTTCTTGGCATCTATGAGGTTTTCATAAATGTGGGTAGAACTAATAAATTCCTGTAATAATCTTATTTGTCCATCTGAATCTCTGCAGGGTGAGTTGACACCCCACAGTTCATAGAAGTGGCTTCTCAGAGGTAATGTTGGAAAAGACCCTTGTTTGAGAACAGTGACTGGCATATCATTGGGTACTCGATATTTATGAATGTATGAATGAATGGATGGGTGAATCTTGTCCTTTCCCTTGCCTGTATGTAGAAACCTACTGACACAACTCAAATTAAGGAGATTTTATCCTATGTTGTAAAATCCTACCCCTCTCCACGGGAACTCTTTTTAATTATTTTACCCACACTTGGCAAGATAATATCGGAATCTTGGAAAAGCTAACAGAAAGAATGGTTGTGGATCTGGAGAATAGAGTGCCTACCTCCGGTCTGGGAATTGCAGCTGGAAATCTCTTGAGAAAGGACACCCACATGAAATTCCAGGGCCTCGGGTTTCCACGAGGTCTCAGCGAGGGAGGGAGACCACAAGTATGACCTTCCTGTTGGTATTTGGGACCCTCGACTTCAGGTCCAAACCAGAAGCAGGAAGCTCAGTGCTTGCTAAGCAAGAAAAGGAAATCGACTCAAACATTCCTGCTTGAGGCTGGAGTTGAGCTAGTCCTTCCTTTGTTTTGGGCATTTCTTTCATTCCTGCTAATGAGGCCGAAAGCAATATTAACAAAGACGTGAAGGGGTGAACAAAGGAGATATTTTGTAGGGTGGGTGAACAGTACCTCTTGGCCTGCCATACAGGGGCATATTGGAAGAAATGTAGCAAGGCAAAAAACAAAAACAAAAAAACCAAGAAAATGTATTAAATACCTACTGTGACCTAACCCCTCTGCTAAGATTCTGCCTTGTGTCTTTCATGTTACTTAACTGGGGAGTTGAAGCTAATTTCCAAAGCTCAGACAGTTACAAAGTCTCGAAGCTGGAATTCAAAATTTGTTCTGACCTTTTTTAAGAACAATGCGTTTTGGGCTCTGGAGGATAAAGCTTGTAGGCTACTTCCAGGTGGACAGAGGGGTGGGTGTGAAATGCAAAGCTAGGCATCTAGCTTTAATTTTTGGAGCCAGTTTGAACCATAATTGCAATCGGACGCTGGCGGCCTGTGTCAGTGGCATGAGCACAAAAAGCGTGGACCCGCCAGGCCCTGGAGTGAATCCTACTTACGGCCTCAGACCCCAGGAGGCAGTTCTTTTGTTTGCAGTGTTCAGCGCTGGGGCAGTCGCGCTGTTCCCCAGTTTCTGTTATTTGTTCCAGAAAGCCAGAGTAGAGGCCCGAACAAGGCCACCACCAGCATCAGAACCAGACCCAGGATGAACTCACAGGTCCCTGGGATTCTAGTTATGCTCCCGTCCCCTCTTGCTACTCTACCTCAGCATCCAACCTCCTAATTCGGGTGTTTCAGTATAAATATCAGATTCCTCCTAGCATTTACATGTGCCATATAATATACTGTGCACCATCCTCTAGAAGGATGGGGCGACTATTCACTGTCCTCTCCCACCCCTGGATCCCCATAGCACTTTATCTGATTTTCATGAGTAGGATATCGTTAAAGGCAGAAATTGGGGGGGGGGGTTGTTTGTTTTTTAGCCCTGAATATGTCGCATGTATTTTAGGTTGCTTCCAACTTTCAGTATTATCGAGCTACAAATTTTTGTTAGCCTGTATCTGTAGATATGTTTAGGACTTTCTCTTTTCCTAGAAGTACAATTGGCAGTATCTAATGTTTAAAATCCTTAAAACATTTTCCTAAGTGTCCTCACAGTCTCACTTTTTAACCTCCCCCAACAAATTAAAATAATCTCATGTGATATTCTCAAGAAGTGTGTTAGAAAAGCATTGCTTTAAGATTTGACGGAAGGGGATGGGGCGCCCGGGTGGCTCAGTCAGTGAAGCGTCCGGCTCTTGACCTCAGCTCAGATCATGATCTCACGGTTCGTGGGTTTGAGACCCGCATCGGCTTCTGCACCGATGGTGCAGAGCCTGCTTGGGATTCTCTCTTTCCCTCTCTCTCTCAAATAAATAAACTGAAAAAAAAAAAAAAAGATTTGATGGGGGGCAGCTGTTCAGAAGATGAATCACTTAACCATGCCAATGGTCTGCGTGTTGCCCTCTCCATCCCCTGACCACCCCGTGCTGTGTAACACTGGGACCAGATTTCTGAGGTGCCCTTGTCAGTTGGCTCCCAGGTAGACTTGGCCATTGGATGGCACTGGTGGCAAAACGGAAAGTGGAAGAGGGAAGGAGCCAGAGAATTCCAGGCAGGATCTCTGACAGTGGCTACATCTCGTCTGAAGTTGGTTCCAAATCCTTTCCAGATGGTCCCTGCCAATCTCTGGTCCGATCTCCCACATGGTAGCTCCTGCCTGAGTGGTCATCTTCTGTGCTCTGCTATACCTTCTCCCTGTGTTCCCTCCAAGTCCCTTCTTGCCAAGTGGCTTCCTGCTGTTGGCTACTCTTGAGATGTCCAACCGTCTCCTCTTTCCTCTTAACTGCTCTCTCCATCTCTTCCTAGTCAATCACCTCTGTTTATCTCCCTAGTATGGATTCTGTTTTCCCAAAGTTCTGCTGGCTGCTATCCTTACCCAACTGTGCTTGGGTCCAGGTGGTGACACAAGGAACAGAATCCAGACCTGCTGGTGGAAACCTGGTGCTCCTTCTCTAGATCCTGCAAAACGTGTTGGTGTGTAAGAGGGGGCACTAAGTAAATGGTGGAAACAATTGGAATGGAAAGTCAAGGGCATAAAGTGATTGCTTGTAATGGTCTGAAGCAGTCACAGATGGCTGTGTGGAAAAGGTGTCCTTTAAATCCTGTCTCAAAGGGGGATCTGATAACAGATGTCAAAGTTTCTCTTGTAACCATCCCCAGGAACCTTTTCTTTTCTTTCTAATTTTTTTAAAGTTTATTCATTTTTGAGAGAGACAGAGAGTGAACAGGGGAGGGGCAGAGAGAGAGGAGGAGACACAGAATACAAAGCAGGTTCCAGGCCCTGAACTGTTAGCACAGAGTCCAACGAGGGGCTGGAGCTCATGAATCACGAGATCGTGACCTGAGCCAAAGTCAGATGTTTAACAGACTGAGCCACCCAGGCGCCCCTCCCCACCCCAGGAGCCTTTTCTTAACATAAGAAGGTATTTTGAAATATTTTTGAATTTGAAATTGTGAAGGGTCTATTAGGAGAAGATTTATTTTATGTCCTTTAATCCTGCTCTACTGTTAGTGACGTTTTTATTTTCAGTTGCCTAAGGAAGGACCATAATCTTTGACTTTCTAGAATCTCTAGACCTCATAATCCAGTCTTGGGTTAAATAAAGGAAATGAACTATCACAAAAGATCTATATGTTTTCTGAACTTGTGGCCTTCGACCTGTTACAATTATAACTGTGTTAGAACTTTCTGAGTCAAAGGTTGCTATGGTCTTTACAAAAAAAGCCTACCTGATCACTCTGCTTATATGCTTGTCTCGGCAAGCCCCTTCTTCCCCAGCTAAGGCACTTGCATTCTGTCAGCCTTTTCATTCTTTGACCCCAATTACTATCCAAAGGGTCTGGGTAGGCATGTCTTTTAAAGTGGTAACTTCTACTTTATGCAAAATGAACATTCTATAATAGAACTCAAGTGACCTCTGCAAGGTTCATACCTGTAAAAAAAAAAAAAAAAGTATACATATGGTTTCTTGTGTATCTTCCTCCTTGTTCCACATTTAGACTGTAATTGATTGATTCTAGCTTTCAAATGCTCTCTTGCTCTCTTTCAGAACAGTAAAAAGTGACTGGCCTAAAAATCTAATTGACTGAAATGATCAGTTTTACCACAGTTCACTACACTCCTGCAGAAAGCCGTGCTGAGTGGCAATTTGAGAGAGCGGCCCTTTGAAATTGGCATTTTCTGAGTATTCTCCTAAATTACAGTTGGGCCATAAATACAACAGGTTAAACGAAGGCAGCTGAGAAATTTTATAGGTGAAACATTACAAGGATGTGATCTTTCCACTCAGGCATGTATAGATTTAATCTCCCAGATTAGAAACCCAGAGCACAGTGATTGTGTCAAGATAACAGCTGGGAGGGGGCTCTGGGACAGGGTTCCCAGGGTATTTTTCAGGGGACCGGTCTGTGGCCGACAGAGGCAGGTGTTTCACGGGGCGGGGGGCACAGAGGAACCCTTTCACCAGCATTCGGCCAGCTGTGAGCTTATCTGTGGCATCTTGCTTTCAAGGAACGGTTCCCCAGTGTCTGCTGAAGAGAAGGGAGAGGAACCACCCATGTGGGAACCGTGTTGCATACTGACCAGGCAAAAAAGAAAAATCGTGAAAGAGAGAGCAGGCGAGGAGGCGTAGCCATGCGAGAGAGGGATCTATTCTGACAAGACCGTAGTAGAAGGTACGAGAATATGCGTTGTTGTGATGTCTGTCCATTAGCTGGGCGGACAGCGCTCTCCTTGCGGGGTGGTCTCAGGAGTCTCTCCACTCTCTCTGTCCACGGCCATTGGCACTGCCCTCCTCCGCATCACCCAGACCGTGTCGCAGGCTTCCAGCCAGGGGTCTCATCACGGCTTCTTCTGTTACAGCTAGAGTAGTTCCCCTAAGAGAGAAACCTGTCCATTCTACTCTTAGGCCTCAAATCTCTCCAGGGGCCACCTGTTACTCTCAAGATCCATTCCAGGCGCATCCACCCCATCATTAAAGCCTCCCAGGAAATGCCATCTGCACGTATCACTGGCCAAAGCTCCCAATTCTCGGCCCCGTACGCCTTATACTCCAGGCACATCATGTACACGCACAGCTTTCTTTCTTTGCCTAGGACCAGATCCACTGCAGAGAAATCCAACGAAAGCCTCTAAAAGGAAGTAACAGTCATCACACCCTTCTTTATGTGGCAGCTCTAGGGTCCGTAGGCACGTGCACCCTGAAAGGCAGGCAGAAGCTGTCTTGCCTTTTACGACCCAGCTCCTGAGTCTTCGAGCATCTCTTCTGTAGGGCTCAATTAGCTGGAGTACTCACAAAGGCCTGCCCAGTTTTAAGGGGAGGGAACCTCAATACCACCTCTTAGAGGGGTTAAGGGTGGGACATGATTCTGGAAGAGCATCAGAGGCTGGAAGTATGTCGAAGTCGTTTTTGTAAAACAGTTTGCCCCGGGGAGGGAGTATAGATTATTGTTCTAAGAAGTTTGACTAAGAAAAGAGGGACAGAAAGATAAGAGAACAAAACAGGATCAAAGTAAATTTTCTTTGGCCTGGACGTGTGAGTGCACCCCTGGCAGATGGAATCATCTGGAAACGAACCGAGGCAGTCTGTTCAAGAGTTTGCTCTCTCAACCACCTTGCTGCAGAGCGGGGATGGCCAGACCAGGTCCCAAGAACCAAATACAGCCCACTGCCCGTGTCTGTAAGCCCATGAATGAAGAAAAGATTTTAGGGTTTCACATGTCTGAAAAAATATTTTGTGACCTGTGAAAATTGTTGTTTCAGCATCCATAAATAAAATGACCGAACAGAGGAGTGCTCACTCATTTATACATTGTCCGTGGCTTCCAGGCTCTTCTGGTGGATTGAGTAGCTACAAAAGAGAGCGTATGGCCCACACAGCCTAAGATAATTTATCTTCTTCTTCGTGAAAGTTTTTGCCAACCCCTAAGATAGCGTGTCTCTCGTAGGCCCATTCGTGTCTTTATACGCAAGATGAATGTGAGTTTCTTAAAACTGGAGGGTCCCTTTCACATGAGCATGACAAAAACAAAACAAAACACCTCCAGATCCCGTGACTTCCTGGCTGGCATTCTATAGGGGTATGGAAAGAGTGGCTCCGTGTTTGCCTTTATTCCTGGTCAATATTGACTTGCACTTTATCATTTATATAGCATTTTAGACCATGTTTTTGCCTGTTGTGGCTACTTTCTCATTTGTCTTTCTGTCTTAAATATCACTTCCTCAGAGGGGGCTTCCTTTAGGAATCTATTTCAAGCAGGTCCATCCCTGCCTACGTATCCCCCAACACCGTGTCCTGAGCAGTCCCATCCATCACCTGCCGTTGTTGTGTGACATGCCCACCTGTCTCGATCTGCCTCTCTGACACCAGAGTGTGCATCCCATGACAGCAGGGACCTGGCTCATCCCTGAATTCCTGGCGGCAATGTTGCTATTTTATCCATCTGGCAGGCTGCCAGCTCAATGAGTATGTTTGTGAATGAATGAATGCTTCTCCATTTTAGCTTTAGCTTCCAAAAGTAGAAGGGTGCTCTGACTTCAGCATAATCCGAAGCAAGTATCTCTCCGTTTCCATTTCACAGAAGACGGTGATTTGGGAAGGAGAGTCTGCCTACCTGTGGTTGGGATTTGTGGAACAGAGAAGGGGACATTGCTTTTTTATTTTATTTTTTTTTACATTTATTTGTTTTTGAGAAACAGAGCAAGACAAAGCGTGAGCGGGGGAGGGACAGAGAGAGAAGGAGACACAGAATCTGAAGCAGGCTCCAGGCTCTGAGCCAGCAGTCAGCACAGAGCCTGATGCGGGGCTCGAACCCACGAACTGTGAGATCGTGACCTGAGCCGAAGTCGGATGCTCATCCGACTGAGCCACCCAGGTGCCCCAAGAGGGGGTCATTTCTAAAGCTGGTGGGGGCCGAAATGGAGGATGAGGAGGTGTAAGCCCAGAGCCCGGTAGCTCGGCCCGCAGCTATTTGGGCTGGAGGACCCCTGGGAAGGGGCTGCAGGCAAGGAGGTGACTGGGATAGATCTGCTGACTCAGGGCTTCTATTGGCCACAGGGGCCACTGCCTTCCAAGTTTCCTGAGGGCAGGTGGCAAGAAGTCAGGGAGGGATGTGGTTAGGTTGGATGAGACTCGTGTCAGAGGCTGACAAAGAAAATAGCAGGAGTGACGAGTCTGTCTTCTCTGACTTTGAAATCCTGGTGCCACATCCTCCCTTTCCTTCTCTTGTCACTCAGTCCCGCCTGTTCTGTATCAGCCAATCTCCATCTGCCCCTTCCTCACCGTCCACATCTCACCCATGGCTCACACCCACGTCCTTTCTTAACAAAACCAACAAAACCTTCTGTTTTCAACTCTTTCCCATTTACTCCAGTGTCTCCTCCAGAGCGCCCCTGAGGTCAATCTGATCATGAGTCAACCCCTCCCCCAGTGTCTTCCTACTACTAGGTAAGATCTCAATATCTTAAATATTGACACAAACCCTTTGGGTGCTGCCTGCAAGGCACCCATTCAAACTTCCATCCCTGCTTCCCTGAAGCCAGTCCCATGGAATGTTCCATTACTGAGGCAAAACAGGGCTATTTCCTTCATCTTTGACTGTAATGTCTTCTATTTTCACACCAAACTTCTACTTTTCCTCAAGATTCATCTCAAATACAAACACCGCTGTGAAAACTTCCCCAAGGCTCCCCAGGGAGAGTTATAGGTTCTGTCCACCCTGTCTCCTCTCTCTCTCTGCCCCTGCTTGGCTGTGTAGCTCTCTCAGGGCATGTTCTGTCTCCCTCTCTCAGCCCCTCTCTCCCCTATCCACGTCCCTCGTTCCTTCTTTCAAGGGAATATGATGTAGGACATTATACTTTTTCTGTGTAAATCTGTATCTTTGTCCTCACGCTCAGTTACATTGTGTGATGTCTCAGACTGGCAATAATCTCTTACCTTTTCTGAATCCTTAATCCTGGGACACAACAGACTCTAAGTTTTTGTCAAGGGGGGGAAAAGAGAACCAACAGAAGGGAATAAAGAGGAAGGAAAGAAGAGCAGGAAATGAGCGCCTGAAGTGAGTGAGCATGGACCATGATGTGGTCCACATAGTGACCATAGAAAGGACTTTAATGGCTGTAGGGTTGGTGCTCGGTGGTCGACGCCACTGAGTCAGGACAACTGATGCTGGTAACGATGGGGCCCAAGAAGCCACTTCAGTGGTTTGCATAGGTGACAGAGGAAGATTTTAATTAAGCCTTGTAGTCTTGGGGGCCTGGGTGGCTCAGTCGGTTAAGTGTCTAACTTCGGCTCAGGTCATGATCTCATGATTCTTGAGTTCGAGCCCTGTGTCGGGCTCTGTGCTGACAGCTCAGAGCCTGGAGCCCGCTTTGGATTCTGTGTCTCCCTCTCTCTCTCTGCCCCACCCCTGCTTGGGCATGCTCTGTATTTCAAAAACGAATAAATGTTAAAAAAAAAAAAAAAAAGCCTTGTAGTCTAAAATCTGATTGTTTGGTTTCCCCCTTAATAGCTGTGACACCTCAGGAAAACTGGGTGCTCATTGAGTGCATGCATCACCTCACCTGCCAGTGGGGATAACACCTTAATTCTTAAAATTGAAAATATTACCTTAAATTTATGTGAAACAAAACATTTGTAAATTGTTTAGATCAGTGTTTGGTACATAGAAAATTATCAAAAGTTAGACTACATAAGCCCACAAACGATACTAAGATAATCACACTGGGTCATAGCTCAGAGATCCATTAACATGACACTTTATTCACAACTGAAGAAATAGGCCCAGATGTTGATTATCAGCACGGGGATGGGAACAAGCCCTTCTCATGCAGGTCCCGTGTTTTCTGACAGAAGTCACGGCTGTGAAGAGGTAGAGGAAAGGTCCTTTAAGAAAAGGAAAGGATTAGTAATCATTAGTGCCAAGAGCGATTTCATTTGCTCCTAGCATCCACCCAGAGAAGGCGACGTTCTCCTAGCTTGGCAAATAAGGAAATCAAGGATGTGGCCACTTTATGAAGATGGAGGGGCAAAGCATAGTCAGTAGTAATCCCATCACGCCCTTTCCAGACAGGCTGGCCTGTCAAGATACCCCATACCTGCCATGGAATGCCATAGGCTGGTAAGAAAACGATAAGCTATGCATTGAGTAATGAGAAAACAGCCTCCCAGTTTAGACAAACATTATTCTAAGTCACTCCTGTAGTAATGAAAAGGGAAAGTGGACTAGGAGATGAGTCAAGTCGTTTCCAAAAAAGAACATAAATTGATAGTTGGGCTAGTTGCAGAGTCCTGGTTTGTATGTTACAAAGCACTGGCTTTGGATGGTTGCTTTGAAATGCGCAAGGAAGAGAACAAAGTGTAATTATAAGGTTTTCTTTCCTATGTCAATGTTTTTGTGTGTCTCTCTCAAAAAAAAAAAAAAACAACTTGAAGTCTAGGAAAACTCACCAGTTAACTTGCAGTCAGTCATTTTTTAGAGCTTGGTAGGTACATACTTTCTGAATATTACTCAAAATTATGCTGCCTCGACATTTATAAACACAAAGCATAAATCAAATGTTGCCACTCTCCTGAAGATAGCCCCTGGTTTCTGGATTCCTGGGGCACACGTTCTGAAACCTATGCATGTGGAGTATTGCCAACATACAGGTTTAGGATGCTTTTATGGTTGACACGAGAGCAATGTATATAAGGTTATTTTGAGACTGTTAACTAGATCAAAATATGTTTCCTTCATTAACAATTCCCGAGGGAGAGAGGAGGGGAGAGGGAGAGAGAGAGAAGGGGAGAGAGAGAGAGGAGAAGGAAGAGAGAGGAGCCAGTGGAAGAGAGAAAAGAAGAGTGAGGGAGGGGAGGAGTGAGGAAGGGGAGAAGTGAGGAGGGGAGGGGGGAGATAATGAGAAGGGGGAGAGAGGGAATGAGTGTGTGTGTGTGTGTGTGTGTGTGTGTGTGTGTGTGTAAAGTCATCTCAGCAGTTCTGGGATCTTTTTTCTCAACTTCAGACAACACGTTTTTGTTTTTGTTTTTTTTTCAGTTTCTGTTTTCCGGATACTTCAGTTAGTAATTGGCTCACATAAATCACTTTGCAAGATGTTAAGAGCTAAGGTTTACTTTGAAGGAAGTCAGTGGGAGGCTATACGTAAGGCCGTTCTGAGGGTGTGGAGAACTGCCCCATGCTGGCAAGTGGTGTTAAGCCTGAAGTTTTTTCAGGTTCTTGTGCGGGCTGCATGAGGTTCTGATTCATGTGATTTTAGTAGAGCGTCCTCGTCATCCCCTCATGGTACTGACAGTCTAGAGACAACAGGTGGGAATAAATGGAGAAAATCATGTTTCCAGGAATGAAGCCACAGGGGCCGGCATGAGGGCGTTGAGGGCTAGAACCGGCTGCCGGGTTCTCTGGAGAGACGAAGCATGAGAAGAACCAGAGGGGAAGGAGACCCTTAGAGAACACAGAGGATTCCGTCATGTGCAAGGGGACTGTGGCCACATGGTGGGAGGACCCCTGTGAGTGGGGCAATGGAGTCTTCCTTGACAGCTGACTATATGATGTACACCTGGGTCATGGGGCTTCAGAGCTTCAGAATGGGCTTTTCCCCCTGTTTTTGGTTCCCATTTTTCATGTCTTTGCGTCCATCAAAAACAGCCAGAGCAATCTCCACATTATTTTTCAAATAGTTCTTTTCTCCCTCATTGGGCACTATGACAGTCTCCTCCTGTGGATAATTAGGAATCATCAGTTGAAGGATGTTTATCCTATAGACTAATGTGGAAACCTCTGTTTTCAAATAGAAGCCTTCTATAAAGAGGCAATAAGATTTATTCGAAAAACAATGGTATTTAGAATGGGGGGGTTCAAATGGTGGTCCTGCCACCTTCAAGGTGAGGCATTTGGTTCACAACCAGGCAAGCTATCTTAATCTCTTAGCCTCAGTTTCTTCTTTTTACAGAATGTTGAAGATTAGAACAGATAGTGTGTATGTGTTTAGTACAATCCTGGATCAAAGAGGTTACTCGTCTGAAACCAGCTTCCTTACGTTCAAAACCTCTACTTGGCTTTTCACTGATGTTAAACCAGTATTAATGCCAGGTTAATTTAAAAAAATATTCACTGATCTGCTTCAGTTGAACTGTCTTGAAGTTCTGAGAAAACCATCCCAGTTAAACCTTATAATACACAGATGACGTATGTCAGAATATTATCCACTGATGAAGTTATTCTCAACAGGGCAGTGGAGAGGGTTGATGGCTCTGAGGGCATTCAATGAGGGAAGGTTTTCTGACCATCTCTGGGGTTCTAGAGCTTGAGGAACCAAAACAGGAGAAAAAAAGGACAAATTGAATTTATATTGATTTCCTTTAAAATACACTTAGAGAAAAAATGATTTCTTAAGCAACTCTTTTATTTATGCCGAGGCACAAGCCTCAGCCACAGAAGGCATAAATTCTCAGATGAGAAGCTACCACGCAAACACCTAAAATGCACAGCAACTGAGGAAGCATACACCGCAGTGGAGGGGATTAACTCAAGGAGCAATGTATTCTGACTCTGGCCACCCAGGGAGTTCCCATTGATTAAGGGATATCAATAAGTTGATAAGACTCTTGACTGATACGTTCTGAGCTTGAAAGCAGGCAAGAGCCATCGGCCATTGCCTCACGAGTGCCATACCCACCTCTCACTCTGACTCCCTCTTCCCTATTGGATGTGAAACTTTCCGGTTGAGAAGGAAGCACGTCCAACATCATCTGCACCCTCTTCTCCCCTGTGGAGTGGCCTTGGTGTCAGCGCAGTTAACAGGACCTCACCACCTCTTGAGGCAGCCCGTTCCAACCGCAAACACCTGCAACGATCGGACCAGTTCTTCATAGTGCCTGGCGCCCTGTGGTCTCCACCTGGTCCTAGTTAGGCTCCTACAACATCGAAGATGAGAAAAACCCCAAAGCAGCCAAGTGTTAGTAGACGTTCAACAACCCACCCCCAGTGTCTTACACGTGTATCTGTGTACACATATATTTTTATTTAAACATATTGCTATAAGGAAAGCAATACACAAATTAAAAAGAGTCTTTTTAATTATAAATTTCATGTAGCCAACTGATTCTCACTAAACATTAATTCTAACATTACTTCATGCTCAGCACAGTAAGTATATTCACTGTCACCATTCAACTTTATTATAATATTATTGACTATATTACCTATACTGTACTTCTATTTGTCTTCTGTCTGGCAACCACCCATTTTTTCTCTGTATTTAAGAGTCTGGAATTTTTTTTGTTTTTAGATTCCACATGTAAGTGAAATCATATCGTATTTATATTTGTCTCTCTCTGACTTAGCATAAAACCTTCTAGATTCTCCATGTTGTCACAAATGGCAAGGTTTCATTCTTTTTTATGGCTGAGTAATATTTCATTGTGTATACGTACCACTTCTTTACCCATTCGTCTATTCATAGACACTTGGGTTGCTTCCATATCTTAGCTATTGTAAATAATGCTGCAATAAAACTATACGTGCTTGTATTGTTTTTTCAAATTAGAGTTTTTGGTTTTGGGGGGTAAATACCTAGTAGTGGAATTACTGGATCATATGTTGTTATCATTTTTATTTATTTTGAAGAAGACCCATACTGTTTTCCACAGTGGTTACACCAATTTACATCCCCACCAGTAACATAGGAGACTTCCCATGTTTATACATCCTCTCCAACACTTGTTATTACTTGTCTTTTTTTTTAAGTTTATTTATTTATTTTGAGTGAGAGCATGAGCAGAGGAGAGGCAGAGAGAGAGAGAGAAAATTCCAAGCAAGTTCCACAGTGTCAGCACAGAGCCCAACTTGGGGCTCAATCTCTTGAACCGTAAGATCATGACCAGAATTGAAATCAAGAGTTGGATGCATAACTGACTGAGCCACCCAGGTGCCCCTATTTCTTGTCTTTTTGATACTAGCTACCCTGACTGGTGTGAAGTGTTATCTCATTGTCATTTTGATTTGCATTTCCCTGATGATTAGTGATGTTGAGCATCTTTCCATGTGTCTGTTGGCCATCTACAGGTCTCCTTTGGAAAAATGTTCATTCTGGTCCTCTGCCTATTTTTTTTAAAACAGATTAGTTTTTTGCTTGTTTGTTTTTGTGTGTGTGTGTTTTTTTTTTTTTTTTTTTTTTTGGTGTTGAGTTGTATAAGTTCTTTATATATTTTGGATATTAATCCCTTGTCAGTTACATTAATATTTACATACACTAATCAGTTATATTATTTATAGATATCTTCTATTCACTGGGTTGCCTTTTTGTTGATGGTTTCCTTTTTTGTGCAAAAACTTTATTTTGGTGTAGTCACAATTGATTGTTTTTGCTTTCATTTCTGCTGCCTGAGGAAAAATATCCATAAGTATGTTGCTAAGGCTGATGTCCAAGAGATTACTGCTTATGTTTTCATTCAGGGGCTCTATGGTTTCAGGTCTCAGATTTAGGTTTTTAATCCATTTTGAGTTTATTTTTGTGTATGGTGTAAGAAAGTGGTGTTATCAACATCATTTATTGAAAAGACTATCTTTTTCCTGTTGTATATTCTTGCCTCCTTTTGTTGAAGATTAATTGACCATATAGGTGTGGGTTTATTTCTGGTTTCTTTATCCTGTTCGACGAATCTGTGTCTATTCTTGTGCTAATATCATACTGTTGTGATTACTATAGCCTTGTGTTATATCATGAAATCTGGGATTGTGATACTGGGATTGTGCTTTGTTCTTTCTCAAGATTGTTTTGTTTGGGATCTTTTGTGGTCACATACAAATTTTAGGATTATTTATCCCAGTTCTGCGAAAAGGCTTTCGGAATTTTGATAGAGATTAGTTCAATCTGTGGATTACTTTGGGTAGTATGGACTTCTTAATAATAATAATTCTTCTAATCCATGAGTATGGAGTATATTTCCATTTTTGTCTTCAATTTCTTTTATCAATGTTGTTATAGTTTTCAAAATACAGGTCTTTTACTTCCCTGGTTAAATTTATTCTTAGGTATTTTATTTATGGTGCAATTGCAAATGGAGTTGTTTTCTTAATTTCTCTTTCTTCTACTTCATTATTAGTATATAGACATGCAACAGATTTCTGTGTATTCTGTATCTTGCAACTTTACTGAATTCCTCTATCCATTCCTATAGATTTTTTTGGTGGAGTTTTTAGAGTTTTCTCTATATAGTATGTCATGTACAAATAGTAATAGTATTACTTTTTGCCAATTTGGATGCCTTTTATTTCTTGTTATTGTCCCATTGCTGGAGCTAAGACTTCTAGTACTATGTTGAAGTAAAGTGGTGAGCGTAAGCATCCTTTCTTGTTCTTGACCTTTAGAGGAAAGACTTTCAGTTTTTCACCATTGAATATGATGTTAACTGTGGGCTTCTCATATGTGGCCTTTATTATGTTGATGTATGTTTTCTCTGAAACTCCCTTTGTTGAGTTTTTATCAAGAATGTACATTGTATTTTGTCAAATACTTTTCCTACATCTATTGAGAAGATCATATGGTTCTTATCCTTTTGCTTGTTAATATAATGTATCATGTTGATTGATAATATTAAATAATGCTAATATCCTGAAATAAATCCCACTTTATTGTGGTGAATAATTTTTTAAATGTATTTTTAAATTCACTTTGTTAATGTTTCCTTGAAGATTTTGCTCAATCTTCATTAGGCATATTGACATGTCGTTTTTTCATTTTGTTTTTGTAGTGTTTGTCTGGTTCTGGTATCAGGGTAATACTGATTTTGTAGAATGTTTTTGGAAGCTTTCCTTCTACTTCTATTTTTTTGAATAGTTTGAGAATAGGTATTAACTCTTCTTTAAATGCTTGGTAGAACTAATGTGTTTTTCTCTTTCTAGCTCCCTTAGGTGTAAGGTTGGCTTTTGTTTTTTTTTTCCAGATTTTTCTTGTTTCTTGAGGTATACCTGTATTGCTATAAACTTCCCTCTTAAAACTGCTTTTGCCGTATCCCAAGATTTTGGACCAATGTGTTTTCATTTTCCCTTGTCTCTAGGTATTTTTTTATTGCTGATTTCTGAGTGGACCCATTTATTGTTTAGTAGCATGTTATTTAGCCTCCATGTATTTGTGTTCTTTCCAGATTTTTTTTTCTTGTAATTGATACCTAGTTTAATACTGTTGTGGTCAGAAAAGACACTTGGTATGATTTCAGTCTTCTCAAATTTACTGTGGCTTTTTTTTGTGTGGCCTAACATGTAATCTAGCCTGGAGAATGTCCCATATGCACTTGAAAAGAATATATATTCTTCTGGGTCTGGAATAATGCTCTTTATATATCTATTAGGTCCATCTCGTCTAATGTGTCATTGAAAGCCACTGTTTCCTTGATTTTTCAGGCTGGATGATCTATCCACTGATGGACATGGGGTGTTAAAGTGCCCTGCTATTGCTTTACTGTCAATTTCTCCCTTTATGTCTGTTAGTACATGCCGTATATATTTAGGTGGTCCTACGTTGGGTATATAGATACTTACTGTTGTTATATCCTCTTATTGGATTGATCCCTTTATTACTATGTAGTACCCTTCTTTGTCTCATGCTACAGTCTTTGTTTTAAAGTCCATTTTGTCTGATAGAAGTATTGCTACCCTGGCTTTTTTCCCCCCACATCCATTTGCATGGTATGTGTTTTTCCATCCCTTTACTTTCAGTCTATATTTGTCTTTAGATCTGAAGTGAGTCTCTTGGAGGCGGTATATAGCTGGGTCTTGTTTTTTAATCCATTCAGTCACCCTATGTCTTTTGATGGGAGCACCTAGTCCATTTACATTTAAATTAATTATTGACAAGTATGTACTTACTGTATTTTGTTAATTATTTTCTGGTTGTTTATATAGTTCTTCTGTTCCTTTTTTGTCTTTCTTTCTTTGTGGTATGATGGCTTCTAGTCTTATGCTTGGATTCCTTTCTTATTATTTCTTGTGTATCTATGACAGGTTATTGATGTGTGGTTACCACTGGTTTCATATAGAACATCCTATGTGTATAGCAGTCTATATTAAGTTGCTGCTTGCTTAAGTCAAACAAATTGTATAAGTACTAAAATTTTACCTCCTTGATGTTTTATGTATTTGATGTCATAGCTTACAACTTTTTATTTTGAGTACCCTTGACTGATTTTTGTAGACACAGCTGATTTTAAAATACTTAGGTGTTTTAACCTCCATACTGGCTTTATAAGTGATTAATCTATTACCTTTACTAAATGCTTGTTTTACCTATGAATTTTTCCCATAATTTTCTTCTAGGTGTGGCCTTTACAATGAATTCCCTTTAACATTTCTTGTAAGTCTGATTTAGTGGCAGTGAACTCCTATCTTTTGTTTGGTAAATTCTTTATCTCTTCTTCAATTCTGAATGATAACCTTGCTTTGTAGAGTATTCTCAGTTGTTTTTTTGTTTTGTTTTTTTCCTTTCTGCATGGTGAATATCCTGCTTCTGACCCTAGCTTGCAAAGTTTCTGTTAAAAAAAATTGGCTAAAGCCTTACAGAGTTTCCCTTTTAGATAACTTTTTCTTTCTCTTGCTGCTTTTAACATTCTTTTTGTTGTTACTTTTGCCATTTTTATTATTATGTGTCTTTTATTATTATGTGACCTCCAAGGGTTAATCTTGTTAGGGGCTCTCTGTGTTTCCTGGACTTGGATGTCTGTTTCCTTCTACAGACGGGGAAAGTTTTCAGGTATTATTTCTTCCAATAGATCTTCTACCCCCTTCTGTCTCTCCTCCTTCTGGGATCACTATGACGTGAATGTTCTTACACTTATTGATGTCACAGAGTTCCCTTAACCAATTCTCATTTTTGTTGTTCTTTTTCCTTTTTGGCATTCAGCTTGGTTGCTTTCCATTACCCTGTCTTCTGGAATGCTGATCCCATCTTCTGCCTCCTAATCTGCTGTTGATTCCCTCTAGTGTATTTTTTTTTTAATTTCAGTTATTAAATTCATCTGTGTGTGTGTGTGTGTGTATGTATCTTTTCTACCTCTTTGTAGAAGTTCTCATGGAGTTCATTCACTCTTAAGTCCAGTGAGTATCTTTATGACCATGACTCTGTGTGTGTGTGTGTGTGTGTGTTTTAATACAATTTATTGTCAAGTTGGCTAACACACAGTGTATAGTGTGCTCTTGATTTTGGGGGTAGATTCCTCTGACTTATCGCTTCCATACAACAAACACCCAGTGTTCATCCCAACAAGTACCCTCCTCAATGCCCATCACCCATTTCCCCCCTTCCCCCACCTGCTGCAATCAACCCTCAGTTTGTTCTCTGTATTTAAGAGTCTCTTATGATTTTCCTCCCTCCTTCTCTGTAACTATTTTTCCCATTCCCTTCCCCCATGGTCTTCTGTAATGTTTTCACTCATATGTGGAACTTGAGAAACTCATCTCTTTCTCTGACTGACTTATTTCACTTGGCATAATGCCCTCCAGTTCCATTCACGTTGCTGCAAATGGCAGGATATTATTTTCATTGCCAAGTAGTATTCCATTGAATATATAAACTACGCCTTCTTTATCCATTCATCAGTTGATGGATATTTAGGTTCTTCCCATAATTTGGCTATTGTTGAAGGTGCTGCTATAAACATTGGGGTACATGTGCCCATATGAATCAGCACTCCCATATCATTGGGATAAATTCCTAGTAGTGCTATTGCTGGGTCATAGGGTAGTTCTCTTTTAATTTTTTGAGGAACCTCCATACTGTTTTCCAGAGCAGCTGCACCAGTTTGCATTCCCACCAACAGTGCAAGAGGGTTCCCGTTTCTCCACATCCTCGCCAGCATCTGTTGTTTCCCGACTTGTTCATTTTAGCCACTCTGACTGGTGTGAGGTGGTATTTCAATGTGGTTTTGATCTGTATTTCCCTGATCATGAGTAATGTTCAGCATCGTTTCATGTGTATGACCGTGACTTTGAATTATTCATCAGGTATATTGCTTATCTTGGTTTCTTCACTTAGCCTTTTTATTTTGTCTCATCCTACACTTAAGACCGAACCTCAGGCTCCTTTTTGTCTAATCTGTTTCTGTGTATCAGGTCAGCTATGTCTCCTGGTCTTGAAAGTAGCGGCCTTGCGTAGAAGAGGTTCTGTGGCGCCCTCTAGCACAATCCCTCCTGATCACCAAGAACCAGACATCCCAGTGTGTCTGGGGGTGCTGCATGCACCCCACTCTTGTGGCAGAGCTGCGTTTGCCTTCAGACCCGCCAGCTGCCGAGCCTGCTTCGCCTGCTGTGGATGCACTGGGCAGGGCTGATCCCCAAGCCGTTGAGAGGCCTGAGGCCACCACAGGCTCTTTGGCAGGTGGGGCTGGCAGTCAGGCCAGCGGTCTGCAATTAGCCTCTCGGCCACAACTGCAGGCGCACCGATGGTCAGGGGTTGCTCCCTGAGGAGCCAGCTAAGGGGCAGGCCACTGAAACTACAGGCGCTGGTGTGCAGGGTGATTTCCCTCACTCCCCAGGGCAAGAGTCACTTCGGAGTGGTGCCAGTCCGTGATAGGGCTGCCGATAGGGCTGCTCGTGGGGCAGGAGCCACTTTCAAGGGAGGTCTCATGAGGTGGGCAGGTTGGATGGGGGCAGGTCCACAGAGGGAAACACAAGGGCAGGGCACGCAGTTTTTTAGCAAGGTAGATGGAGAGTGTTAGCACGGGCTCCCACAAGCGTCCACCCATCGAGGCTGGGGTTGGGGGGAAGAGAAATGACACTTGCTGACAGTTTGGTTCCCAGAGAAATCTCCTGAAGATCCCTGCCCCTCCAGCACATGTTCTGAGATTAGCAAATAAATCTCTTTCGTGTATACCACAGGCTCTTTTCAAATTGCTGCTTCTGTGCTTTGTCTCAGGGTGAGTTATTTATTAGGCTGGCTCTTAAAGGGTGGGGCCTCAGTTTCCTATCGGCCCTCAGGCTCTCTGAGTTAAGTCCTGCTGATTTTACAAAGCTCCTGACATTAAGCCCTACTGGTTGTCAAAGCCAGATGTTAAGGGGACTCATCTTCCTAGGTCCCCAGTGTCAGGGGTCCCTTGTGTGGGGTCTAATCCTCTTCTCTATGCTGGTGGTGTCGCTCCTGTGTGTGGTTAGTCTCACTGGGGGTTTGGTTCCCAACCATGTCTCTGCCCCTCCTACCCTTTTCTAATATGGCCGCCTTTCTACAATTAACCATGGAAGGACCATTCTGCCAGTCCTCAGGTCATTTTCAGAGTTCATTGTATATATAGTAAATGATATATATGTATAGAGAGAGAGAGAGAGAAGAGAGACAGAACGAGCTATAGAGCTATTATGTCAGTGAGTCCATGGGATGAGGTGAGCCCAGAATCCTCCTACTCTACCCTCTTTCCTGAACATGTTGGTTGATATTTTTTCATTTCTGTTAATGAGATAAAACAACAGAGACATGTTGGCACTTCTCGTTTATTAATGAGGTTGAGTAACTTTTCTGAATTGTATAGTAGTTTTCAAATATTAGAGGAGTATTTTGTCATTTTTTTTTGTGCTACTCACATGTAATACCCATAGATATGACACACTTTTTACTTTATGTAATTGTTTTCTATCAATTTCATAAGTCCACACAACCAACAAAACAATAAACCAAGCCTTGATTTTTAGCATTTGCTGATTTCCATTGTGTAAATACTCTTGCCTGGTAGGTACCAAGCCACCAATAGGGTCTTGCTGAACTGAAAGCAAGGAAATAATGGCAGCATAAAATGTACACTATTTCTCCCAGAGAGATACACAATATAAATGGACTCAAGAGCACAGATAGGCCAAATGAAGTAAAAAAAAAAAAATTAGTAAATGAGTTTCGAATAGTTTTTATTTTAATGTTATGAATGTTCATTTAAATGTTTAATGTAAATTTGAAGTTTATCTAGTTTGTCAATGATGGTTCTGTTTAAAACTAGCTCACAAATTTTTTCATATGAAATTTATTGTCAAACTGGTTTTCATACAACACCCAGTGCTCATCCCAACAGGTGCCCTCCTCAATACCCATCACCCACCCCCCCCATCAACCCTCAGTTTGTTCTCAGTTTTTAAGAGTCTCTTATGGTTTGCCTCTTTTTTCCTTCCCCTCCCCTATGGTCTTCTGTACACTTTCTCAGGATCCATGTAAGAGTGAAAACATATGGTATCTGTCTTTCTCTGTATGACTTATTTCACTTAGCATCACACTCTCCAGTTCCATCCATGTGGCTACAAAAGGCCAGATTTCATTCTTTCTCATTGCCACGTAGTATTCTTTTGTGTATATAAACCACAATTTCTTTATCCATTCATCAGTTGATGGACATTTAGGCTCTTTCCATAATTGGGCTGCTGTTGAAAGTGCTGCTGTAAACACTGGGGTACAAGTGCCCTTATGCATCAGAACTCCTGTATCCCTTGGGCATATTCCTAGCAGTGCTATTGCTGGCTTATAGGGTAGTTCTATTTTTAATTTTTTGAGGAACCTCCACACTGTTTCCAGAGTGGCTGCACCAGTTTGCATTCCCACCGACAGTGCAAGAGGGTTTCTGTTTCTCCATATCCTCTCCAAATCTGTTGTTTCCTGAGTTGTTAATGTTAGCCACTCTGGCCGATGTGAGGTGGTATCTCAGTGTGGTTTTGATTTGTATTTTCCTGATGAGGAGCAACATTGAGCATCTTTTCATATGCCTGTTGGCTATCTGGGTGTCTTCTTTAGAGAACTGTCTATTCATGTTTTCTGCCCACTTCTTCACTGGATTATTTGTTTTTCAGGTGTGGAGTTTGGTGAGTTCTTTATAGACTTTGGATACTAGCCCTTTGTCTGATACGTCATTTGCAAATATCTTTTCCCATTCTGTCGGTTGCCTTTTAGTTTTATTGATTGTTTCCTTCACAGTGCAGAAGCTTTTTATCTTGATGAGGTCCCAATAGTTCATTTTTGCTTTTAATTCCCTTGCCTTTGGAGATGTGTCAAGTAAGAAACTGCTGCGACTGGGGTCAGAGAGGTTTTTCCCTTTCTCCTCCAGGGTTTTGATGGTTTCCTGTCTCACATCCAGGTCCTTTATCCATTTTGAGTTTATTTTTGTGAATGGTGTAAGAAAGTGGTCTAGTTTCATTCTTCTGTATGTTGCTGTCAAGCTCTCCCAGCACCATTTGTTAAAGAGACTGTCTTTTTTCCATTAGATATTCTTTCCTGCTGGTCAAAGATTAGTTGGCCGTACTTTTGTGGGTCCAATTCTGGAGCCTCTATTCGATTCCATTGGTCTATGTGTCTGTTTTTGTGCCAATACCATGCTGTCTTGATGATTACAGCTTTTAGTAGAGGCTAAAGTCTGGGATTGTGATGCCTCCTGCTTTGGTTTTCTTCTTCAATATTACTTTGGCTATTCGGGGTCTTTTGTGGTTCCATACAAATTTTAGGATTGCTTATTCTAGCTTCGAGAAGAATGCTGGTGCAATTTTGATTGGGATTGCATTGAATGTGTAGATTGCTTTGGGTGGTATTGACATTTTAACAATATTTATTCTTCCAATCCATGAGCACAGAATGTTTTTCCATTTCTTTGTATCTTCTTCCATTTCCTTCATAAGCTTTCTATAGTTTTCAGTATACAAATATTTTACATCTTTGGTTAGGTTTATTCCTAGGTATTTTATGATTCTTGGTGCAGTTGTGAATGGGATCAGTTTCTTTGTCTTTCTGTTGCGTCATTATTAGTATATAAGAATGCAACTGATTTCTGTACATTTTGTATCCTGCGACTTTGCTGAATTCATGTATCAGTTCTAGCAGGCTTTTGGTGGAAAATAAAACCATCAGCTCTCACAGTCCACTCCAGCACACCATCACTTGTATAGACGCTGTGATTTGAACTGCTGATTTTACAGATGAGGAACTGGGGCCTTGGGCAGAAACGAAAATGGTCCAAAATTCAGTAATTTGCTTTGGGTTTCGTCAGCAGAACCATGGATTTGATTCTTGTTGTTGCTACTTTACTATCTGAGAGTTTCTAATTAGGCTATTTGACCTTCTGAACCTGAGATGCCCTTTGTGTTTTATAGAAATAATAATTACTAAATAGAATAAAAAGATATCTCCGGTCCTATACCTTGCACAGTAGCTGATACTTGGAAACTGCTCCATATAGAAGTCATTATTAAGAGGTTCATGTGAGCAGTAAAGGTAACTCTGATCTCAATGCCACATGACCACCTTTCCAATCTCTACAGACATTCTAACATTCCACTAAATATTACTTAACTGTCCGACCCAAGGTCTTTCAAAAACTCGATACTCAACTTAGCACTTGGTACTAGTAACACAATGGTAACACAATTATTTTCTAAAAATTAGTTTTCTTCTTTGACTGTCTATATTTAATAGCGTCATGAATTAGGGACACCTGGCTGGCTTAGTAAAGCGTGTGCCTCTTGATATCAGTGTCGTGAGTTGGAGCCCCATGTTGGGGGTAGGGATTACTTAAGCCCTAATTCAGGACACTTGTTTTTTTCTTATTTTGGTTTTATTTTTGCTGAACTTCCCACAACTAGGAATTAAAGTCTGAGTGTTTTATTTCGAGAATGGCATTGGTGGGGCACTGGGGTGGCTCAGTCAGTTAAGTGTCAGACTCTTGGGTTCGGCTCAGGTATGATCTCATGGTTTTGTGAGTTTGCACCCCGCATTGGGCTCTGTGCTGACAGCAAGGAGCCTGCTTGAGATTCTCTGTCTCCCTCTCTCTGCCTCTCCCCTACTCATGCTGTATCTCAAAATAAATAAATAAACTTAAAAAAAAAAAGAATGGCATTGGCAAACCAAAATGTGTTGAGAGGAGACTTTTATGATAAGGGATCTCGAAGCTATTGTGGTTTCAGAAAGTTGAAGGCAGTGAGTTTGTGTGTCCTGGAGAAGACAAGACTAGAGACGAGTATTAGATGGAAAATCATATAAAACATGGAGCTTATTTGACCAGGATTATAATACCAACTTAATCATTGATGTTCTCCTTGAGCCTCCGTGAAAACATAGCGGAAATATTAAGTGAACACATACATGAGTGATACATAACTCACCCAAAATTAAGCACTGTTTAAATAAAATTGTGGGGTTTACTAACATCTCTTGAGCCTGAATTCCCTCAGTGGTGGTAATGAGATGACGACAGTCTCCACAATAAGTTATCGAGATTACAGTTATGTAACAGAGACAATGGTACTTGGGGCACTGGGCAGATGGTTTCTATCCTTATTATCATTCCTCGGCTTACTACCTGGCTGATCACTTGAGTCCCTCAAAGAGCTGAGGAGAAACGGGGCAGGAGCTAAGCTATATGTTCCAGGGGGTCTGTGTGCTTCAGGAAAAGTCACAGGTTTGGAGCTCTGGCTTCACGAAAACAGTTTTTGGATGGACAGAAAGGAGTCTTAGATTAAGTTTTGGGGGACACTGATATAAGCTTAAATAGCCAAATAACTCACCTGTGATCCCTACACCTCTAACTCCACGATGATTTTCAAAAAGACTGTGAAAATATGATGGGATAGATTTCTTAAAGCTGGTGAGTGGCAGAGTATATACCTAGGTCTGCACATGGGTCTGAGCATGTTTGGGGACAGGGACAGGGAACCATATGGCAAAGACGGTCATTTTACCTACTCCTGTCTATCCCTTGATCGTGTACTCATTTAAAGGGCTACTGTTGATCCTCTCTGGTAGGTAGGTAAGGCCAAGTGATTACATTCTAGCCACAGAGACAAAGGCATAATTATTTTCTAGAATTTCTGTCAAGGATTCTTTAAAAAGAGTCAATATGGGGGCCCTGGTTGGTTCAGTCGGTAGAGCATGCCACTCTTGATCTCGGGGTTGTAAGTTTGAGTCCCACGTTGGGTGTAGAGATTGCTTAAAAATAGAATAAATGAATGTCAATGTCATTTTTTTTCTTCACATTTTAAAAAATTTCCTTCTGGCCTGCAACTGGGACGTGATGGCTGGAGTTCCAGCAACAGCTGTGTAGGAGGATAAAGTGACTTTGGGAATGAAGTGATGAGGTACATCTGAATGACAGAAGGAATCCAGGTTCTTGCTTTTACAGGATAGTCACAATCTTGCGTGGGAATCTTACAAGTCACAATCTTGTAAATCTTACATTTACCTTCAGATTCCCTTTGACATGACAGAGAAATACACTTTAGCCATAATTTTCAGTCCCTATGACAATGTCAGACATATTCAAAGTCAAGGAGAGGACTCTACATTTATCCAGATCATTGAAGCCTAGGGCATTAAGCCAAAGCCACTAATATCTCTATGGGCAGAGAGACTCCCAGTGACATCTAGGTTCATTAATAATAATTAATAGTAAGGATGTTGACAGCTAAGCCCATGAATAATGAAGTTTCTATATTAAAAATACAGAGGAGAAAAAAACTACTGACTCATGCCTTTGGCCACTTCCAAATTGTTAGGAATTTCCCGAATCAGAGATTTTACCACCTGACCACCTCTTTTATTAACATTTGTGTATCATTTACTATGTGGTTAAGTACCGTTCTAGGTACTTTAAACACATTGACGCATAGAATTGGCCGAGCAACCCTTTAAATTTGGTACAATTACTGACCTTCCTTTCAAGTCAAGATACCGAGGAAGACTTCAGTTGTCTGAAGTCAGGAGATAGAAAGTCAAATGTCGAACTTGGACTATCTGGATCTAGAGTCTACACTGGTACCAGTACTCTATGTTGTCCACTAAGAGAAGGGAATCTTGTCACAAAGTTGGCTTAGAAGCCCCTTGCTGACTTAGTTCCACCTCCTGATGGAAACAAATTTCCAAGGGAAAAGTGGGACAGGAATCCATTTAACTTGACTTTTTAGAAGATCCTGGTATGGCTGCTACATTTCTCGGACCACCTTGTGGAAACTAAGTGGTTTGCACAATGCGCCTATCATTCATCAAGGTGCACATTCAATATTAATATTGTCCTAGAGAAGAAAGAGCCAGTGCAGGGTTACCAGTCAACCAAGATCAAGAGAGTGCGGCCTAGTCTTCTCCCCAAGATCTTTTAGTGGCTTTTTAAAAAATATAGAAGTTTATTGTCAAATTGGTTTCCATACAACACCCAGTGCTCATCCCAAAAGATGCCCCCTTCAATGTCCATCACCTCCCCTCCCTCCCACCCCCCATCAACCCTGTTTGTTCTCAGTTTTTAAGAGTCTCTTATGCTTTAGACAAATGTAAACAAATGTGAACATAGAGAGCCCCCATTAACGAATGACCAGTACGTGCAAAGTACTTCTAAATAAAAGGCACCTTTACATTTTAGGCTATAAATATTATTTTTTGTAGCTGAGTGGCCTCAGTACCAGCACCTCAGTGGCAGCTTTGAGATTTGGGCCTAAGTCCAAAATCCTACGTTTTCCTTATATTACTGCACACTACTTTTCCAGCACAGAGATCAAAAGCAACACTGTGCTTTATAAAAACAATCTCATCCTTCTTTCCTTGTGCCTTTTCATGTCTTAGTATTTTCATAATAAAGAAAAATGGAAACATAAACGTTTGGAATCTACAAGTCAAGATATTCAAAAGGTAAATCATAGATACGGAGAACGGATTGGTGGCTACCAGCGGTAGGGGTTGCGGAACAGGAGAAAGGGGTGAATTATACCTTTTAGAGGTATAATTCCTTATCAGCACATCTACTAGGGGACATTCTTCTAGGTATATTGGGTCACAGTGAATACTTCAATCTTTCTTACCTACACAAATCTTACTGCAAATGTTGAAATGAAGGCCCACAGAGGAGAACGACTTTACCAAGGTCAGCTGATCCCCCATATCCAGGTTTGGGAGCCCCATTTCAACGCTGCCTTTCCAAAAACAAAATATTCCTTTTCTACAAGTATCTATTTTCGTCTCTTTTCCTAAGCCAGCAATCAAATTCATTTGAAAAGTATGGAAGAGACGTGTAAGTCTAACTTAGTCTATTTTTAATGCATGAAGAGATTACCCTTGTAGAGTAAACTGCAAAGTATTCCAACCTTATTTAGCACATGGAAACAAGAGGGAACATAAAGGCCACAGCTGAGCCCCTCCTCTCCCCTGCCTTTCTAACACTGAGGGATAAGTTGGTAGTTGACAGAGAAATGGGTGCCTGGTAGGGACGCCCACCCCCATCATTACCCAAGGCTGCTGAGAAGAGGAATACCCCTCAAACGCGGCCTGGTGAAAGTGCTTAGAAACAGTCTGAGCTGAAACAGTGCCCTTCTGATTCCATTTATCAGTGGTGGTGGTGGCATCTTTTGAAGTGGATTCCTTCAGCCTTGGCAGGAGCGCAGAACCACCCACAGAGGAGGAACTACCACCCACAGACTCCATGAGGCTCCTCAAGGAGGGGGTACCCCACAGCTGGGTCTGGCCTTGCTGAGAGCAGGCTGCACCAGGGAAGAAGAGGAAAACCCGCCGACTCACGTCTTTGGCCACTTCCAAATTATTAGGAATTTCCTGAACCGGGGCTTATATGCGTAACTTTTCCATCTGGGATAAGAGAAGTCATGGGCCTTTTTTCTAAATAAGAGGGACGAAAGCATTCAATATGATGAATATTTTAGAGATGTTCTATATACTAGCATCCACCCTTGTCTATGGCGCCATCGTATCGAAGAGGCTAACGTCACACAAATTGTATCAATGGGCTCCCTTGCCATTGAGCTGCCAGTTGGCTTTGGCTGGTTGGAGGCACTAGTGAGACACAAATGGCTAGAAAGGAGTAAAGTCAAGCTACGTGTTATTCCAGTCCTCTTTCTGCCAGGTCCCCTTGGGTTGGTTGAGTCCCTTTTTTAGCGGTCAAGCCCTATCAAGCAGTTTTCTCTCCACAGAGTCACCTCGTCCTCTGTCATTTGCGGAAATCTTAGTGAGATTGTCAGAGTGACATTGGGCGGACATTGAGTGATCTAAGCTGGGCCTCAGACTTTGAATCTTAAGTGATACGGAGCTAGAGAAAGAGAACTGACGATGCCTGTGTTGGAGCCTTGAAAAAACAAAGTTTGGTAGCTCTTAACAGATTCCTGGAGCTATGCTGGTCCCATCCTTTTTCAGGTTCTGATTCTTTAAGTGTTTCCTTAAATGTTGTGATTCACCCACATTCAACTGAAAAGGCACTTATCACTGACAAAGTAACTTGTTAGAGGTAACACAGCTAGTAAGTAGAAAATACAGGATTCAAATTCAGGTTTGTTCCCAATACACTATACTAATGCTTACACATGCAAAGAATTTAGAAGTCCATTACCTGTACAAAGAGATTTGAACTCAATCCACTGTTAAAAGCTGAGCAAGTTATCAGAGATGTCTCTGTCTGGTGCCTGGCTATAGGGGAAAATACAAAATAAAGAGCAATTTAGAAAACTGTTATGACCAATAGAATTCTTTGTACAGCAGAGAAACGAACTGATCATCAACGTATAAAACCATAGTCATTTGCAAAAGACTTTTCATTCTCATTTCTAATTCTCTTTTTCACTGCTCTCAGTTCTGAGAATAACTAGAGAAAGTAGCAAATATTTATATCTTATTGACGGTAGGATTTTGTAGTATATGTTATCTGCTATCGATTGAATTTTTGTGCCCCCCCCCCCAGTCCATAAGCTGAAAAGCTGATATCCAACACGGGGTTCCATGGTGTCATAGCACTCTGGACCATGAAAACTTAATATCCAACGTGGTGGCATGAGGAGGTGAGGCCTTTGGGAGCTAATTAGGTCATGACGGTAGAGCTCTCATGAATGGGATTTGTACTTTTTTGAAAGAGACACTGGAGAGCTCCCTTGCCCTTTCTGCCCCTTGAGGACCCACAGAGAGGGCATCACCTGTGAATCAGCCAGACACCAAATCTGCTGGCACCTGGATTGTGGAGTGGCCACCCTCCCGAACTTTGAGAAATTTCTATTCTTTATACCGTTCATGGTATTATAGCAGCATGAGCAGACTAAGACAATATCTTCACTTTTAAAACTATCCTATTCAGAGACCATTTTTGTCCCGTTTGTCAGATGAGGAAATAAAGGCAACATTGGCCAAGTCATAATTGCAAAAGATCCAAGACCTAAAATTTGGTTAACGTGCTTTTTTGCTGCACTAATATTCCTCAACAAAAATGCTACTGGCATTCTTGAGACAACCCAAAAATACAGGCCCTGGTTTAAAACCTCAAAAGAACATGAACCTATTAATGTATATTTTTATTCCACTTTCCCCCTGGAATTCCTATACTCATTCTTTTTGTTCTAAATGTGGTGGAAAACATCTTTGTTGCTTATTTTAGAATTAATCTATTTTTAATTGATATTTCACATGTAATCTTATATTTTTCAGGTGCATAACATGACTCCATATTTTATACATTGCAGATGATAAGAAGTCCAGTTAACATCTGTCACCTTACAAAGTACAAATTTTTCTTGTGATGAGAACTTTTAAGATTCACTCTTAGCAACTTGCAAACATAAAATACATTAGTATTAATTGTAGTCAACATGCTGTACACATCTTAACTTTGTTGCTGTTTTTAAGAAGTGACAGATGAGTATAGTTAGCAGAAGATTAAGTGTGGGCTCCTATATGAGGAAATCTTAGCATCTGATAATGCAGAACCTTCTGCGTTTTAAAATAATTTTTTAACGTTTATTTTTGAGAGACAGAGCACAAGCAGGGGAGGGGCAGAGAGAGAGAAAGGGAGACACAGAATCCGAAGAAGTCTCTGAATTGTCAGCACAGAGCCTAATGTGGGGCTTGAACCCACAAACCTCAAGATCATGACCTGAACCGAAGTTGGATGCTTAACTGACTGAGCCACCCAAGCTCCCTGAGCCTTTTACTTTCTAACAGCTGCCTTCTGAGATGCCAATCGGTGACGAGTCACAGTGTAGGAGACCCAAGAGGCACCTGGGAAAGAATGCATATTAGCAACTCCACATAATGTAAAAGCTCAGATATTAAAGGTTTATTGACTGTATAAGGATGCCTGGCACTCTCCTTGGCACAGTGAATACAGTGGTAAATAAAACTGAAAAGTTCTGGCTTTCGTTGAGGGAAGATTAAGTGAAAAAAATAAAAATATACTCAGGCTAAGTACCATGGTTATAAAATAATAAATGTGCTATGATTAAAAAATTAACCGGTGGATTTTCAACATGGTGCTGGGACAACTGGATATCTTCATGCAAAAGAATAGCGCTAGACCTACCTTCACTTCACCCCATACACAAAAATTAACTTACATGGATACCAGGCCTACATTTAAATGATGAAAACTGTAAACTCTTGGAAGAACCTCATGACCTTGGGTTAGGCAATGGTTTCTTCTACATGACACCAAAAGCACCAGCAATGGGAGGGAAAAGACTCCACTGAAAGTAAATATATATATATTTAAACATCCAGAAAATAAAACTACAGCCCACCAAATGGGAAAATATTCTTGGAAATCCTATCTACTAAAGCACTTGTATCCAGAATATGTAAAGGACTTTACATTTGCATTTTCTTTCCTCTCTGAGAATCATTTCAAAAATGGGCAAAGATTTACAAAAAATGTTAGAGAATTCTTTAAGTGGAATGAAAAGGCCATAACTGGGGGTAAGAAAAATATAAAAGAGAAATTTCATTAGTAAAAGCAAGCCTATAGTAAAGGTAGTAGATTAATCACCTACAGACCTACCTCAAGAAACAAGAAAATCTCCATCTAATCAAACTCCTGAAGGAATGAGGGGAAAAAAATCCCACAGTTAATAAAAAGATCAGAATAAAAATAAATGAAATTGAGAATAGAAAATAAAAGGAATAAAAGTAATAGGGAATAGAAGGAACATGCCCCAACATCATAAAAAGCCATATATGAAAGGCCCACAGCTAATTTCATCTCAATGGGGAAACACTGAGATCTTTTCCCCTAAGGTCAGGAAAACAATGGGGATGTCCACTCTCACCACTGTTATTCAACATAGTACTGGAAATCCTAGCCTCAGCAGTCAGACCACAGGAAGAAATAAAAGGCAAATTGGCAAAGAAGAAGTCAAATGTTCACTCTTCACAGGCGACATGATACTCTACATGGAAAACCCAAAAGACTCCATCAAAAAACTGCCAGAACTGATACATGAATTCACCAAAGAGGTAAAATAGCTGTGTGGTGAAAACTATAGAAATCTTATAAAAGAAATTGAAGAAGACACAAAGAAATGGGAAAACATTCTATGCTCGTGGATTGGAAGAACAAATATTGGTAAAATGTCAATACTACCCAAAGCGATCTACACATTCAGTGCAATCCCTATCAAAATAACACAAGCATTCTTCACAGAGCTAGAACAAACAGTCCTAAAATTTGTGTGGAACCATTAAAGACCTGGAATAGCCAAAGTAATGTTGAAAAAGAAAACCAAAGCTGGAGGCATCACAATTCTGGACTTTAAGCTGTATTACAAAGCTATAATCATCAAAACAGCATGGTACTTGTATAAAAACAGAAAATAGATCAACAGAATAAAATAGAAAACTCAGAAATGGACCTAAAAATGTATGGCCAACTAATCTTTGACAAAATGGGAATGAGTATCCAATGGAAAAAAGTCTCTTCAGTGAATGGTACTGGAAAAACTGGACAGCAACATGATACTGGACCACTTGCTTTGTTTTGAATTTATTTTCTGTATGTTGTAAGACTTAACTGTGAGAAAGGAAACCATCAAAATCCTAGAGAAGAAAAAGTCACCAACCTCTTACTCCACATGTCTCCAGAGGCAAAGGAAATAAAAGCAGAAATGAGCTATTGGGACCTCATCAAGATAATAAACTTATGCACAGCAAACAAAACAAATCAGCAAAGCTAAAAGGCAACCTACAGAATGGAAGAAGATATTTGCAAATACCTGATAAAGGGAAAGTATCCAAAATCTATAAAGAACTTATTAAATTCAATACACAAAAAACAAATAATCCGGCGAAGAAATGGCCAGAAGACATGAATAGACACTTTTCCAATGAAGACAACCAGATGGCTAACAGGCACATGAAAAGATGCTCAACATCACTCATCATGAGAGAAGTACAAATCAAAACCACAATAAGATACCACTTCACATGTGTCAGAATGGCTAACATTAACAACTCAGGAAACAACAGATGCTGGCAAGGATTCCGAGAAAGATGTTGGCAAAGGAGCCGTTTGCACTGTTGGAGGGAATGCAAACTGATGCAGCCACTCTGGAGTTTCCTCAAAAAATTAAAGAAATGGAACTACGCTACAGCTTAGCAATTGCACTACTAGGTATTTATCCAAAGGATACCAATGCTGCTTCGAAGAGGCACATGCACCCCAAGGTTTATAGCAGCATTATCAACAATAGCCAAATAATGGAAAGAGCCCAAATGTCCACTGATTGATGATTGGATAAAGACGATGTGGTATTTATATACACACAATGGACTACTACTTGGCAGTCAAAAAGAATGACATCTTGCCATTTGCAACAACATGGATGGAACTAGAGTGTATTATGCTTAGTGAAACAAGTCAGAGAAAGACAAATACGTTTTCACTCATATGTGGAATTTAAGAAACACAACAGATGATCATAGGGGAAGGGAAGGAAAAATAAGATAAAAACAGAGGAAGACAAACCATGATCTCTTAAATACACAGAACAAACAAGGGTTGCTGGTGGGGTGTTGTGTGGGGGAATGGGCTAAATGGGTGATGGGCATTAAGGAGGGTGCTTGTTAGGATGAGCACTGGGTGTTATATGCAAGTGATGAATCACTGGGTTCTATTCCTGAAACCAAATCCTACACTGTATGTTAACTAAGTTGAATTTAAATATTTCTTTTTATTTTAAAAAATGAAAGAAATAACAGGCAACACAGAAATAAAAAATTTATTAAAGAATTGATTGAAAAATTATATCCCAACAAATGGAACAACCTAGAGGAAATGGGTAAATTCCTGGAAACATACAATCTTCTGAAACTGAATCAGTAATCAAACCCCCCCCACCCCAACAAACAAAAGTCCAGGACTGGATGAATTCACAGGTGCATTGTAACATTTAAAACACAGTTAATACCTATTCTTAAATGATTCCAAAAATAGAGGATAGAAAGCTTCCAAATTCATTCTACAACACCAGCATTACCTTTATACCAAAACCAAACACACTACCAAAAAAAAAAAAAAAAAAAAAAAAAAACCTGCTATAGACCAATATCCCTGATGAACATAGATGTAAAAACCCTCAACAAAATATTAACAAACAGAAGTCAACAATATATTAAAAGGATCATTTAGCACAATCAAGTAGGACTTATTTCAGGGATGCACGTGATTCAATATTCACAAATCAATGTAACAAATTACCAAAAGGAAGAATGAACACCACATGATGATCTCAAATGCAGAAAACGCATTTGACAAAATACAACATCCATTCATGATAAAAATGCCTCTAAAATGAGCTTAGAGGAAATACACCTCAACATAATAAAGGCCATATATCGAAAACCCACAGCTAACATCATCCTCAGTGGTGAAAAACTGAAAGCTTTTCTTCTAAAATCAGGAAAAGACCAGGATATTTACTCTTGCCACGTTTATATAACATAGTACAGGAAGCGCCTAGCCACAGCAGTCATACAGGAAAAAGAAAAGGCATCCAAATTGATAAGTAAAACTGACACTATTTGCATATGACCTGTTACTATATACACAAAACCCTAAAGACTCCACCAAAAAACTACTAGAACGAAGAAATGAATTCAGTAAGGTTGCAGGACACAAAATTAATATACAGATATCTGTTCCATTTCAATACACTAATAACTACCAGAAAGAGAAATTTTTAAATAATCTTATTTACAATTGCACCAAAGAGAATAAAGTATTTAGGAATAAATTTAACCAAGGAGGTGGAAGACCTATACTCTGAAGTGAAATTGAAGATGACACAAACAAATGGAAAGGTATACCATGTTCATGAATTGGAAGGATTATTATCCTTAAAATGTCTATCCTTACCCAAAGTAATTTACATTTTTTTAGTTTGAGAGAGAGGGTGCAAGCAGGGGGTGGGGCAGAGAGAGAGGGGGACAGAGTGGGCTCTGTGCTGATAGCAGAGAACCTGATGTGGGGCTCAAACATGCAAACCATGAGATCATGATCTGAGATGAAGTCAGACGCTTCACTGACTGAGCCACCCAGGTGCCCCAACAGTTTACATTTTCAATGCAATCCCTATCAAAATACCAATAGCATTTTCCACAGAACTAGAACAAATAATCCTAAAACTTCCATGGAACCACAAAATATCTCAAATAGCCAAATCAATCTTAAGAAGAACAAAGCTGGAGGCATCACAATCCCAGGTTTCTATAAAGCTATACTATACTATAGTATACATACTATATATATACAACACTATATACTATAAAGCTATTACTATATATACTATAAAGCTATTAATGAAAACAGTATGGTACTGGCACAGAATAAACACAGACTAATAGAACAGGATGGAGACACCAGAAATAAAACCATGCTTATATGGTCAATTAATATTCAACAAAGGAGGCAAGAATATACAATGAGGAAAAGACTGTCTTTTCAAATAATGGCATTGGGAAAACTGGACCACTTTTATACCATGCACAAAAATAAAGTAAAAATGTATTAAAGACCTAACTGTGAAACTTGAAACTATAAAATCCCTAAAAGAAAACACAGGCAGTAATCTCTTGGAAATTTGCCTTAGCAATATACTTATGGCTATGTCTTCTCAGGCAAGAAAAATAAAAGCAGAAATAAACTGTTGGGACTGCACCAAAATGAAAAGTTTTTGCAAAGGAAACCATCAACAAGTCAGGGAGAATGGGAGAATATATTTTCAAATGATATATCTGGTAAGAGACGAATAGTCAAAATATAGTACATATAACAATGCACAAAAAAACTGATCTAAAAAATGAGCAGAGAACCCAATTAGACATTTTTCCAAAGAAGTCCTACAGATGGCAAGTAGACACATGAAAAGATGCTCAACATCACTGACCATTAGGGAAATGCAAATCAAAACCATAATAAGATATCACCTTACTCTAATCAGAGTGGCTATTATCAAAACAAGAAATAAGTGTTGTCAAAGATTTGGAAGAAAGGGAACCCTCAAACACTGTTCATAAAAATGTAAATTGGTACCCCCACTGTGGAAAACAGTATGGAGGTTCCACAAAAAATTAAAAATAGAAAGACCCCATGATCCAGTAAATTCCACCACTGGGTATTTATCCAAAGAAAATGAAAACACGAATTGAAAATGATATATGCACCCCCATGTTTATTGGAACGTTATTTATGGGGTGCCTGGGTGGCTCAGTTGGTTGAGCATCTGACTCTTGATTTTGGCTCAAGTCATGATCTCACGGTTCGTGAGTTCGAGTCCCTCATCGGGCTCTGCACTGACAGCGCTGGGAAAGCAGACTGCCAGTTCCTCACAAAGTGAAACATAGAGTTACCATGTAATCCAGCAATTCTACTCCTAGGCAAACACCCCAAAATGAAAACGTAGTGTCTGCATAAACTTGCAAATGAATGTTCACTATAGCATTCTTCATGATAGCCAAAAGGTAGAAACAAGTGAAACGGTAGATGAATTGATGAACAAATTATGTTCTATCCATACAATGGAATAATAATCAAACATAGTAAGTACTGACACCTGCCACCACTTGGATGAACCTTGAAAACATGCTAAGTGAAAGAAACAAGTTACAAAAGGCCACATGTTCTATGAGCCCATTTATATGACGTGCCCAGAATAGGCATTTCAGTAGAGACAGGAAGTAGATTAGTGGTTACCAGATTCTGGGGAAAAGAGGCAATGGGAATGATTGCTAATGGTAATGGGATTGTTCCTGAAGGATGAAAATGTTCCAAAATTAGGTAGGGATTGTTGCACAACCCTGTGAATATACCAAAAAGCACTGAGATACATCCTTTAAAAGGTTAAGTTTTATGGAAAATGAAATAGATCTCAATAAATTTGTTATAAAGTAACTGGCAGGGACATAGAATAACTCAGTCCCCACCATTGTTCCCAAAATATTAAATGAGGGATGTGTGTGACTCCTTTTTAATAATAAAAAGAGTTTATGTTTTAAGTGTGCATATTTGTATGTGCATACATTTTTTGAAAAACCTGAAGCAAGAGTCCTGGAATATAGGTTGTAAGGGTGGAAGAGAATCTCTGGAGCCAGACTACTTAGGTTCACATGAGATGCTACCACTTCCCAACTGCAGAATCTCAGACAACTTCCTTAACTGCTCCTAGTTCCAGGTTCCTTACTAGTAAACAGAGTAAGAATAGTGTTTCCTTTGTGTATGTGCGTCCATGTGTGTATTAAACTAAACAATGTTTACAGTGGTTCGGTACGTTAACTGTTACTGTTGTCATGGTTATTATTACTCTCCCAGCAGGACTGGACTTAACCTGAACATTGTGGAAGTGTGATCAAGGCTTCTCTCTCTTCCTATTGACATTTGCACAGATTGCTGGCTGCGGCTGTTCATGTTTCTCTCCCTATTCCACCTCCTAGAATTAGCCCCCGTCGCCACCCCACCTCCAAGTCCCCAGGGATTGTTTTGCTTTAGGAATGAAACTGCATAGAAGGAAGAAGGCGGGGGAGGACACCTGGGTGGCTCACTCGGTTGAGCATCCAATGCTTGATTTCGGCTCAGGTTATGATCCCAGGGTGGTGGGATTGAGCCCATGTCTCCACACTAAGCATGGGGTCTGTTTAAGATTTTCTCTCTCTCTCTCTGTCTCTCTTTCTCACTCTCTCCCTCTCCTCTCCTCTGCCCCTCTCCCCTGCTCATGCGGTCTCTAAAATAAAAAAATAAATTAAAGTTAAAATTTAAAAAAAAAGGAGGAAGGATGGGGACCACTGGAGTCCCATATCCATCCCTCAGCCTCTCCCTTCTCCTCTCCCCAAAGCTGGGTCTTATCAGTAGTATTTCTGGAATCTGCTTTATCCCCTATGTTATCTCCCAGCAGACTTGTAAAAATAGCTCTTTGGATTGAACTGCTTTGAATATTACCTGCTTTGGGCTAGTTCAGAGAGTTAACAAGCAGTTCCATTCCGGGAAGTGCAAAGCCAAGGTGATGAAGAGGGAACTTCAGTGGTGTGAGAAGCAGGCTGGATCCTCCTTCAAGCTCTGGGAAGAAAATAAACATGGGTGGTAAAGACAACTGAGTACCTACGTGTGTCCCAGGAACAATCATATCACCCACCAACATTTTGTGCTTAGGCCCCTGAGCCAGAAACTTGTTCATTAGAACACTTGCTCTGGGCCAGGCCCAGAATGAGTAAATTACAGGGAAATCTAAGTTAGCAACAGGGGCAAAGGGATAGACGTCTGTAGAAAGGGAGCCTGTATCGGGGACATGGGGAGTGGGGGCAAAATAGGTAAAGGGAATGAAGGAATGCACGCATGTGTGTGTGTTAAACCGTGTTCAATTTACGTTAACTTATGTTCAGTCATTCCTCTCCCAACAGAACCGACTTAACCTGAGCACCGTGCCACGAAGGGGTGACCAAGACAAAGGGGTGGCTTCCCCAAAGAGGCTGCAATAGAGCTGCTAGGAGACCCCGAGAATTGGTAGTCCTTTCTTGGCCTCCCATATCCCTAGTATTTTATATTATTAAACTGATTTTTTGGACAGCTTGAACCCAGCTCAGTCTGTATCCAAAATTAGTCTCCCATCTCCTGTTGATTTCTGTGGGGCTGCCCTGGGGGTATTCAAGGAAGGGTCTAGGAACCCTACCAAAGATATTACTTGACTGGGGTGGAGGGATGAGACTTACAAACTCTTTGAGGGCATAGCATCTTGTTAGATTATTGACAATAAGCAGACAGACTAACAGGTTTCCCAGGCAAGGCTCACCTTTAGACTGGCAAATATTTTCTGAACACCTTCTCTAGGCCACATGCTGGGAATACTGTGTTGAATGGCCCCTGTTGGCCCTGTTCCCCATCCTCACAAGCAGGGCAGTGAATCCTAGGTCCACTGCCTTTGTTTGCCACACCGTCCCCCACAGAGCCTGGGGATGATCCTTGCCTCACCTGCTAGCAAATCTCTCCACATTCATCATGCACATCTAAGAAAAACTCCCCAGAAAGGAGGGGATTAGGGCATGTATGTTAGATACGGCAAAGCCGTGAGTGGCTCCGAGTATTTGGAGATTGTTCAGAGAGGGTAATGTGATAAAGAATAAGGGTCAGACTCAATTTTGAAAAAGAAACAAAATGTGAGTGTGGCTTTAGAGAGCTTTTCTTCACTGAGAAAGTTCACGAGCAGGGATTTGGCAAGCAGTCATCGAAGCTTCTCCTCCCTGTGTCTGTTTTCTTCCTTCTGCCCTCTGTCAGCAGAACTGTTTGTGCAAAACTAGGAGCTGACATTAGCCTTACCCCTAGCCCAGGGGTAGCCCAATGTTGTAAATAATGAAGCAAAAGCATCAAGCGGAAGATTGGCCAAAGATGCTCATGCAAGGGTGAGAGGGTAGCAAGGAATCAGAGAGGCAGCACCGCCTCTGGAAATTATAGGCCCACCTTCCGTAGACAAAGAAGCTAACTTCAAGCACCCACCATGCACATAGCATGTGGATTCACACTTCCATAGAAGAGTCTTCTGTTCAAGTTATAGTAACACGTGGGTCTACCTTTACATTGACTACACAGTTTCTCAATGTCAAGCTAACTGGCTCTTGTCTCTAAAGGTTTCATTTTATGGAGTGATGATCATTTCTTGAGCACTGGAAACCTTACCAGATTCTCTAATTAGCTTATTCAACCTCACAGCAAACCTAAAAGGTACATATTAGAAACCTTTGTTACTAATCAGAAAATTAAGACTCCAAGGGACTCTGGAAACTGTGCCCAAGTGAGACAGCTGAGAAGTGAAGCCATAATTCAAGTCCATAATTTTAAAACAAAATTTGCTCTTTCCAGCCATCACAAGGCAGCTCCAGGACACCCACAGATAGCACCTATTACAGCTCTGTCTTGCTAAGGTGACACAGGTACAAAGCGGCCCACTACTGCTTCAAGTGCAGATGACTCACCAGGGCGCACTCTGTGTGGAGTGCCCTGAGATCTCCTAGCCTGTGCCCACCTCAGCTCTATCCTGCTAGGGTTCCCCGTGTGTGGAGAACTCTGGTGACCACCAGGTCTTAGCCTGCTTCAGTTCCTGCCATCCCCTGGGGAGCCCCCTACATGGAATACCCCGGGACCCCCAGCCCATGCTTGCTACGGCCCCAGCCAGCCAAAGCCACCAGGTACACGGTCTATACAGGGGATGTTCACACACAAGGCCATTCCCACAAAGCTAGGAGAAGTAGCTTTTCTATCGAATTCGTAGAAACACAGAAAGTCAAACAAAATAAGGAGAAAGCATTTACTCCAAATGAAAAACAAGACAAAACTCCAGAAAAAGAACTAAACAAAATGGAGAAAAGCAATCTACCTGATAAAGAGTTACAAGTAATGGTCATAATGATGCTCAGGCAGAAGACTGAACTCCATGAGAACTTCAACAAAGAGAGAGAAAATATAAAAAAGGACCAATCAGAACTGAAGAATACAGTCAGTGAAGTCAAATCCGCACTAGAAGATTAGAGGATGCAGAAGAACGTATCAGTGATCTGAACACAGGCTATTGGAAAGCACCCAAACTGAACACCAAAAAGGAAAAAAGAATTTTTAAAAATAATGATTAAGGGATCTCTGGGACAATATCAGGTATTTGCATTACTGGGGTTTCAGAAGTAAAAGCTAGAGAGAAAGGGGAAGGAAAGTTACTTGAAGAAATAGATGAAAACATCCCTAATACGGAGAAGGAAACAGACATCCAGGTCTAAGAAGTCCAGAGAACCCCAGACAAGAAGAACTCAAGGAGGTCCACACCAAGAGACATAATAATTAAAATGTCAAATGTTATAGTATAAAGCCAAGAGCTAGTTCTTTCAAAATATCAACAAAATTGATAAACCTTTAGCCAGACTCATCAAGATAAAGAGAGGGCTCAAATCAAAAATAAAGAGAAGTAAAACTGACACCACAGAAATACAAAGGATTATATTCTACAAAAAGTTATGTGCCAACAAATTGGGCAACCTAGAAGAAATGAATCAATTCCTGGAAACCTATAATATTCTAAAACCGAACAAGGAAGAAATAGAAATCTGAACAAACTACTTACTACGAAGGAAATTGAATAAGTAATCAAAAAACTCCAAGGGGCACCTGGGTGGCTCAGTAGATTAAGCATCTGACTTTGGCTCAGGTCATGATCTAAGGTCCGTGAGTTTGAGTCCCACATTGGGCTCTGTGCTGACACCTCAGACCCTGGAGACTGCTTCTGATTCTGTGTCTCCCTCTTTCTCTGCCCTTCCCCCGCTCACTCCCTGTCTGTCTCTGTCTCTGTCTCTCTCAAAAATAAATAAACACTAAAGGAAAAAAAAACAACTCCAAACAAACAGAAGTACAAGACCGGATGGATTCACAGGTGCATTCTAAGAAATGTCTAAAAAAGAGTTAATACCTATTCTGCTCAAGCCATTCAAGAAATAGAAAAGGAAGGAAAGCTTCCACATCATTCTACAATACCAGCATAACTCTGATACCAAAACTAGACAAAGAATACAAAAAACAACCCACTATAGGCCATACTCCTGATGAACACAGTGCAAGAATCATCAAGAAAATATTAGCAAAGTGAAATCAAAAATATATTAAGAGTGGGAATTATTCCAGGGATACAAGGTGGTTCAATATTCACAAATAAATGTGACAAATTAACAAGAGGAAGAATAAACACCATATGATTATCTCAATAGACGCAGAAAAAAAATTGACAAAATAGAACATCCACTTATGATAAAAACTGTCAACAAAGTGGGTTTAGAGGGAATACACCTCAACATAATAAAGGCCATTTATGACAATCCCACAGCTAACATCATCCTCAATAGTGAAAAATTGAAAGCTTTTCTTCTAGAACAGGAAAAGACAAGGATGTCCATTCTTGCCACTTTTATTCAACATAATGCTGGAAGTCCTAGCCACAGCAATCATACAGAAAAAAAGAAAAGGTATCCAAATTGATAATAAGTAAGACTGTCACTATACGCGGATTACCTGATACTATATATAGAAAACACTAGGATACATCTTTTCTGGCCAGAATGCTATGAAACTAGAAATCAACCACAACAAAAAACCTGGAAAGAGCACAAATACATGGGAGTTAAACAACATGATATTAAACAATGAATGGGCCAACCAAGAAATCAAAGAAGAAATCAAAAATTACATGAAAACAAATGAAAATGAAAACACAACAGTCCAAAATTTCTAGGATGCAGTAAAAGTGGTTCTAGGAGGGAGGTTTGTAGCAACAAAGGCCTATTTCAAGAAGCAGGTAAAATGTCAAATAAATAATCTTACACCTAAAGAGCTAGAAAAAGAAGAATAAAATCCAAACTCAGCAAGAGGAAGGAAAGAATGAAGATTAGAACAGAAATAAGTGATATAGAAACTAAAAAAACAATAGAACAGATCAGTGAAACCAGGAGCTGGTTCTTTGAAAAGCTCAACAAAATTGATAAATCTCCAGCAAGACTCATAAAGAGAGAGAGAGAGAGAGAGAGAGAGGGAGAGAGAGAGAGAGAGGGAGGGAGAGAGAGAGAGAGAGAGAGGGAGAGAGGATCCTAATACACAAAATTACTAATAAAAGAGGAGAAATGACAACCAACAACACCACAGAAATACAATCACAACATAATACTATGATAAACCTGTATACCAAAATATTGGACAGCTTAGAAGAAATGGATAAATTCTTAGAAATACATAACCTAACAAAACAAAAACAGGAAGAAATAGAAAATCTGAATAGACCAAATAACCAGCAATGAAACTGATCAGAAATCAAAAAACTCACAACAAACAAGTCCAGCACCAGAGGGCTTCACAGGCAAATTCCACCAAACATTTAAAGAAGAGTTAATATCCGTTCTTCTCAAACTATTTCCAAATATCCAAAAGGAAGGAAAACTTCCAAATTCATTGTATAAAGCCAGTATCACCCTGATACCAAAAGCAGATAAAGAACACCAGAAAAAAAAAAAACAACAAAAAAACTAAACTAAACTGCAAGAGCTACAGGCCAATATCTCTCATGAATACAAATGCCAAAATCCTCAAAAAATATTAGTAAGCCAAATCCAACAATATATTTTTCAAAATCATTCACAATCAAGTGGGATTTATTCCTGGGATGCAAGTGTTGTTTAATATTCATAAAACAATGAACATAATATGTCACATGGATAGGAGAAACGAAAAAAAAAACCATGTGAATATTTCAAAAGATGTAGAAAAAGCATTTGACAAAGTACAACAACCATTCATAATACAAACCCTCTGGAAAGTACGTCTAGAGGAAACATATCTCAACATAATAAAGGTCTCATGAAAAACCCACAGCCAACATCATACTCAATGGGGAAAAACTGAGAGCTTTTCTCCTAAGGTCAAGAATAAGACAAGGATGTCTACTCTCACCACTTTTATTCAACGTAATACCAGAAGTCCTAGCCACAGCAGTCAGACAACATAAAGAAATAAAAAGCATCCAAATTGGTAAGAATGAAGGAAACTCTCACTCTTTGCAGGTAACATGATACTACATGTAGGATACCCTAAAGACTCCCTCAACAAAACTCTTAGAACTGATAAATGAATTCAGTAAAGATGCAGGGTACAAAACCAATATGCAGAAATCTGCCGTATTCCTATACATCGATAATGAAACAGCAGAAAGTAAAACTAAGAAAACAACCCCATTCACAACTGCACCAAAAAAATATCTAGGAATAAACTGAACCAAAAAGGTGAGAGTCCTGTACTCTGAAAACTATAAAACATTGATGAAAGAAAGAAAGACATTACATGTTCATGGGTTGGCAGAACAAATATTGTTAAAATGTCTATACTACTCAAAGCAATCTACACATTTAATGCAGTCCCTATCAAAATGCCAACAGCATTTTTCACAGAACTAGAATAAATAATCCTAAAATATGTATGGAACCACAAAAGACCACGAATAGCCAAAGCAATCTTAAAAATAGAAAAACGGGAGGTATCACAATTCCAGATTTCAAACTGTATTACAAAGTGGTAGTAATTAAAACAGTATGGTACTGACATAAAAATAGACACATAAGGGAGTAGAACAGAAAATCCAGAAAAACCCTCAATTATATGGTCAATTAATCTTTGACAAAATAGGAAAGAATATGCAATGGGAAAAAGATAGTCTCTTCAACAAATGGTGTTGGGAAAACTGGACAGCTACATGCAAAAGAATGAAACTAGACCACTTTCTTTCACCATGCACAAAAATAATTTAAAATGCTTTCAAGACGGGGCACCTATGTGGTCAGTCTGTTAAGCGTCCAACTTCAGCTCAGGTCATGATATCAGGACTCGTGGGTTTGAAACCCATTGCAAGCTCTATGCTAATGGCTCAGAGCCTGGAGCCTCTGCTTCAGATTCTGTGTCTTCGTCACTCTCTGCCCCTGCCCCACTCATGCTCTCCCTCGCTGTCTCTCTCTCTTTCAAAATAAATGAACATTAAAAAAATGGATTAAAGACCTATATGTTAGACCTGAAATCATAAAATTCCTGTAATAGAGCAGAGGCAGTAATCTCTCTGACATTGGCCATAGCAACGTTTTTCCAGATATGTCTCCCGAGGCAAGGGAGGTAAAAGCAAAGGTAAACTTTGAGACTACCTCAAAATAAAAAGGTTCTTCACAGCGAAGGAAACAACAAACAAAACTTAAAAGGCAACCTACTGCATGGGAGAAGATGTTTGCAAATGACATACCTGATAAAGGGATGGTATCCAAACTACATAAAGAAAGATGTTATATCACAAAACACGAAAAAAAAAAAAAAAAAAAAAAACCACACAAATAATCTAATTTAAAAATGGGCAGCAGACATGATCAAACATTTCTCCAAAGATATCCAGATGACCAGCAGACACATGAAAAGATACTCAACATCACTCATCATCAGGGAAATGCAAATCAAAACCACAATGAGCTATCATATCATACCTGTAATAATGGCTAAAATCAAAAACTCGATAAACAACAAGCATTGGTGAGAATGTGGAGAAAAAGGAACCCTCATGCACTGTTGGTAGGAATGCAAACTGGTGCAGCCATTGTGGAAAACAGTATGCTGTTTCCTTAAAAAATTAAAAATAGAACTACTCTACAATCCGGGAATTGCACTGCTGGGTATTTACCCCTAAACTACCAAAACACTAATTCAAAGGGATATGTGCACCCATATGTTTACTGCAGCATTATTTACAATAGCCAAACTATAGCAGCAGCCCAAGTGTCCATTAATAGATGTATGAAAAAAGAAGATATTGGTACACACACACACACACACACACACACACACAATGGAATATTAGCCATAAAAAAAAAGAATGAAATCTTGCCATTTGCAACAACATGGATGGATCTAGAAAGTATAATGCTAAGCAAAATAAAAATAAGTCAGAGAAAGACAAATATCATGATGTCACTCCTATGTGGAATTTAAGAAACAAATGAGCAAAGAATAAAAAGAGACCAATCACGAAACAGACTCTTAACTATGGAGAACACACTGATGGTTATCAGAGGGGAGATGGGTGGGGAGGTGGGGATTAAAGAGTACACTTTTCATGGTGAAAAATAAAAATGATTTTAAAAAACCTCAACAAACATACACTTAAAATGTGTACATTTCACTGTACACAAATTTTATTTCGAGAGAAAAAAATCTGTAAATAAATATTGAACTTTAGTTATATACATGCTGAAATTTAGGGGAAGTATATTAATGTCTGCAATTGACTATGAAATGCATCAAAAATATAATGGAGCAAATGGGTAGATAAATAGATACATGAAAAAGCAAGCATACTATAATGTTAACAGTAGAATCTAGGTCATGGGTATGTGGGTGTTTATTATAAATTCTTGCATCTTTGCCGCATGTTAGGAAAATTTTATTTCAATATTGGGGAAACAAAAAAATAAATAAGGGGCTGAGGACCTGAAAAGACATTTTTCCTAAGAAGACAGACAAATGGCCAACAGACACATGAAAAGATGCTCAACAGTACTCAATTTTCTTTTGCTATTCTCACTTTTTTCTTATTAACTTGTAGGTATACTTTATATATGAAGAATAATTTTTTCTGATATACATATTACTATATACCATTTGCCACTAAGTAGTATGATACAAAGAAATGCTCTTTTCAATCTTTACATTATCAATTTTTCTGCCCAATACCAGGTCTTAAATATGTTTACCTTTAGTACTTTAGTACTTGTTACACATTTTATAATTTCATCATTTTTGCTTAAGCATTTGATATATCTAAGATTTACTGTGGTCTATGGAGTTAGAAAATATATTTTTTATATTTTTAGTAAAATAAATGACAAATTATATTTAATACTTAACATGATGTCTCTTATAAAGAAAAAACCGTTTTGCTTCAAAATTTGCCCCCATTGATGTTTTAGAAATTTTTAGCCATGGGGCACCTGCGTGGCTCAGTCAGTTAAGTGTCTGACTCTTGGTCTCAACACAGGTTATGATCTCAACGGTTGTGAGTTCAAGCCCCGCATCAGGCTCCACACTGACAGTGCAAAACCTGTTTGGGATTCTCTCTTTCCCTGCCCCTCCCCAAATTGCACATGCATTTTCTCTGTCAAAATAAATAAATAAACTTGAAAAAAAAAAGAAATTTTTAGCCACTGTCAATGTAAGTAAGATATATGAGGAAAAATAGGATGGGGCGCCTGTGTGGCTCAGTTGGTTAAGGGTTCGTCTTCGGCTTAGGTCATGATCTCGCCATCCCAAGTTCGAGCCTCAGGTCGGGCTCTGTGCTGACAGCTTAGAGCCTGGAGCCTGTTTCAGATTCTGTGTCTTCCTCTCTTTCTGTCTCTCCCGTACTCACACTCTGTCTCTCTCTCTCTCAACAAATAAATAAAAACATTAAAAAAATAGGATATGTGGCTGTCTCTCCCAGGAAATTGACAAATTATCAGGGAGATAATAAAAATGGAAATAGTGTTATGGTAATTATGGTAATTGTGAAATTCTAATGAAGGCCAGATGAAGGGCAACTTTGGGGAAAAGTGAGAATTAAACCGAGCTTCAGAGAATGAGTAGCGTTTGGTAAGGTGGAAAGGAAGAGAAAGGGCGTGAAGGTCAAAAGGAAGGCAACAGCATGATGTCACAGCAGCAAGGAGACAAAGCTGAGCCACAGTAGCGCCTTGAGCTGGACAGGAGAAGAAAATGAAATTCACAAAGGGATGGGTTGCAGTTGATGGTGAGCAGCGAATCTGGTCTCTCTTCACATTTATATTCAGCTTTCAATAGAATTTGACAATTTTTTAAAGATTAGGCCAACCATTGTTCTAAACTAGGGAAAACAAAGGGGAAAATATAACTTGAACGTGGTGCCAACAATTTGTATAATTCATCCCTGTTTTCATTTACACTTTCATTCATCGATTCCATCAGTTTTCCAACCACGAAGCATTTTTTATTCTTTCAGGGAAGAAACATGCTTTGGGTCCCTCTGACATAACATCCCTCCTTCTGTACCAGTACTTGCTGGAAACCACTGGTGGGTCATGAGAAAATTCATCAGTTGGGTATCACCTGGGCATCTAAGCAATAAGAAACAGAATCACGGTAGGTGACATTTCTTGAACGCTTATGTGCCAGACACCGTTTTAACCATTTTTACTTATTTCATCCACACAACAACTCTCACAACATCTTATTTTGCATCTTAGGAAACTGAGACCCAGAGCTATTAAGGAAATTGCCCCAAACTCCTGGCTACAAAATAGTGAAGATAGATTCAAACTTAGGCAGCCAGACTCCAGAGTCTGTGCTATTGAGTATTAAATCCATTCTACCTTGAATTTACCGGAACGATGGAGAGAGACCACAACTCTGACCTAGGATAATTTAACATTGATAGCTCTTCTCCTAGAACACACAGACTAACCCAGAAGAGAACACAGAAAAGTGAAAACGATCGCAGAACAGGTGACTGATTTTATGGTTTTTAAGGCAAACATAATGCAGGAGTTCAGATGAAGGAGTTACGATACCATTTTTTATTGGTTTAAATAAGCTATGCATGCCTAGCCAGTTTAACAATATATCATCCCGTCGATTTGGTTGTTTTTCTGCTCCATTTACTCCAAAATGAACACAAGCAGGATTTTTGGTTATTCATACTTCTCTGGGACTCTGAATATAATTATTTGGCCATTTCACAAAGCTTTATCTTTTTTTTTTTTTTTTTAACACATCCTTTAGATAAAACCTCAGAGCTTGTTGAAATCATCTCCGTGTTATCTAGCTGGGAAGTCAGAGGATGCCTGGCAGGTGTAGCAATGAGACTAGTTCCCAGTTCCCTCTCAGCCATCCTGCCCCACAGCACTAACAATTCGTCAGGTACAGTGGCTATCTGTAGGGTCATTGCTATATAAACCCACCCCCAGAAACTATCCAGTTGGACCCCACCTAGATAAAAGTAATACTAGAGTGAGCAATCAGAAATACAATCCGAATGGTCAGTGGTGGTCCTGCTCTATGGATGGCCGAAGACTGACTCCCATGCAAGAGCTGAAGGCCTAGATTAATGGTGGACCACAACCAGCCCTCTAATGCACTTTGCTTAGCTCTTCATAGTTTAAATGAATTCACAATGAATGAATAAAATACTAAAATGTAAATATTGAGAGATTTTGATGAACTAGCTCATTTTTCAATTTCTTGTAAAAACATCAGAAGAACTGGCAACCATAGTCCATGTTTCTTCATGGCGAGAATTCACTATAGCGGACTTGAAGCTACACGATTAGATGGGACCTTGCTTTCTCTGTGTTGAGGGCCTGTTTCATCCCAGTTATCTGTCTGGCCCTGGTTGGCATTTGTTTTGAACACTCATCTGGAGAGTTGGGAAGAATGATACCTAATCTTCACATCCTCTCCAACGGTTGTTTTTTTTTTTTGTTTTATGTTTTTTGTTTTTTTTTTATGGCTACATACTCAATTATAACCATGTCAAAGTGGATGGCTGAACTATAGCTCATGCATGCAGCGAGTGGTGAACAACCATCATATGTGTTTATGTTTCCATTCATAATTGTGTTTAGTCTTTTATTTCGAAACATAAATCAAAGCCCTTCAGGAGGGCTTCTCTTTCAATCGACGTGATTGATGCAAGAAATTGTATGTGAACTACCCAGTTCCCTGGGGGGAAATTCAAATACTCCCACAATGTGCAAAGAACACTCATGCTTCCTAATACTAACAATCCAAAAAGAAACACCGTATTAACAAAGAGAAAAATCTTTTAATTAAAACATGGTGTAGAGGCTATACCCAACAACTGGAAAAGCATCTAGATTGAAGGAAGGCCCAATGTAATTAAATGTTATCCTGAGATAAAGAAAAGCAAAAGCATGTCTTGTTAACATATGGGTATCATTGTATATTGTTGAAACCACTGTTCTTTTAATTAAATATAATAGACTTTCAGGCAAAATTCACATGACAAGGTTTTCACATGTTTAGCCACCTGGTAAAACCTTATCTGTCAAAGCCACATCAAGCAACTTCTGTGAGGCATTGAAACAAAACTCCATCTCTTCTTTGTAGCTATGATGATCTCAATCTTTGGTGGTTGTGTCTATTTTACTGAATTGCGATTATTAGTAGCAGTAGATTGTGAGCTATTTGATAAAGCTTTTTTATGTTCTCACACAGCATGTCTGTCCAATGGGGAAAAAAAAAGACTAATATTATTGAAAGAATATGTGGAAGAATAAACAAGTGAATGAATATGAAATAGCTAAGCATTAGGCACATTTTGGGAGGCAACTGTATAGCTGTGAAAACAGCCCTGTCTGTAATCAGAATACTTAACACTGAATTTGGGGTCCAGTACCTACAGCTTTGAGACACTGACCAAGGGATTTTGCAGATGGATAGCTGTATTTCCTAACTTATTTGCGTGGCAGGGCTATTGTGAACATCTCATGGTGTATTGCCTGTAAAAGTAACTTGAAATTGATAGGTACTCATCAAGTATACGAGCTCCTAGAGAGGAAGAATTCCATCACTTTCGGAAACGGGTAACAATCATTTCCATTCGTTTTAACAGCTCTTCTGGCTAAAACTTGAAAAGATGGCCAATAACTTTCTCATTTTTATATTTGTCACTGGGGCCCTCACAACAGAGACTTTCCTCAGTGTTGATATTGTTTCCATGGGTTCCACTGTAAAAAACCAAGATGGCGGTGCATGTTTCCAGTCAGTCCGAATTGAAGTTAGATTCTTGGTGGGCGCTGGGGATGGAAACTAAGAATTTTGAAGACAGTGGGGAGAAAGTTACCAAGGGATCCCAATTAAAGAATACAAAAGAAATCTAAGCAAAGTTCTTGCCAATTATAATAGAAGAGATGGAGAATATATGTAGGGGTTGAGAATGATGTGCTAAAATCCTTGTTTATCCACATAAAGCACGTGACCTTAGAGCCTCAATATTCTCATGTGTGAATTGGGAATGAGGATAAATAGGCTTTCAGGTGTCAGGTATTAAATGACAACCTATCTAGAGCATCTGGCGCAACATCTGGCGCATTCTTTCCGGAGGAAGGGTTCGGTCTCCCTGTGTATGCTGAAAACACAGTGCTAGATTGGCAGTCACTGTTTAGCCTGAGGGAAGATTTAATGTTGCTTTTCACGTGGGATGCAGCCCCGGCAGTCTTCAAGGGAAGTTATTGCATCTGGCCCCAGAAGCAGAGCTGACATTTTTGACAGGGCCTTAAGTGCAGCTCTCCCTGGGGTGTCATAACCGAGATAAGATGGGGCAGGTGGCAGTAATTGGCATCACATCCACTCAGGGATTGGATATAACCTGGATTACCGTGGAATTTTTTTTTTCTTAAGAGAGACTTCTATGAATCTTAGCCAGTTCTAAACCCTTTGATAATTATTTCTATCATCAATTACACAGCTGAAGGTTGAAAGGAAAGGCTGTATTTTCTTAAGAATAAGCAGGCTTTGCCCTCCAGCTCCCAGAGAGAGCAGTGTGGTGTTAACAGCTACCAGTCTGCCATCACTGTTTTGCTGCTCAGACCTACAAACCAGTGCACAGACCCACAGGATGCCACCCTGTTTCCTGATACACTCCATGTAACCTCGATGACTCTGGGTTCCCCGGACACACCATGTTCTTTCCTATCCTCGTACCTTGCTGCTTGTAACTCTTCAACTTTAAAAAAAAAAAAAAAAAAAAAAAAAAAATTCTACCGTCTTTCCCACTTCCAATAACATGTGTCTTTAGGAGGCAGCAAAGGCTAAACTTAGAACCTAGGGCACATGGCTTATCTTTCCTAGTCCTCAGATTTGTTATGTGCAAAATGGGAGCAAAACCTAGCACATGGGGTCAAGGTCAGGGTCCAAGATAATATGGCAACACAGAGTGTGGCAGAAGTAACCATGGTGTGCTTAAGTCTCCATGAAAAAGCCCTGCTCTGCTCCTTGAGACTAATAACAGCATACTGTTGCATTTCTTTTAAGTAGGCTTCATGCCCAGCGTGGAATCCAATGTGGAGCTCGAACTCACAAACCCTGAGATCAAGACCCGAGCTGAGATCAAGAGTCAGATGCCTAAACAACTGAGCCATCCAGGTGTCCTCACACTGTTGCATTTTTTAAAAAAAGAAAAAATTATAGATGATAGATAGACGATAGATAGATAGATAGATAGATGGATAGATACCAAAAGCAATACTTGGAAATGCAAACTTTGCTGATGGTTTGACCAAATGATATGGTTACTTTGCTCAGCATCATTCACCTTCAACAGAGGTTATTTTGTAGCTCTATCTGAAAGCCTAGTTATATTCTGAGTGGAAAAAGAAAAGGATATAACATTTATAAAGAAATAGGATCAAATAAATAGTAATCATTTTTAAAAAATTTTTAATGTGTATTTTCGAGAGAGAGGGAGAGCATGTGTGCACAGGCACATGAGTGGGGGAGGGGAAGAAAGGGAACAGAGGATCCAAAGCAGGATCTGTGCTGACAGCAGTGAGCCCAATGTGGGGCTTGAACTCACGAACCACAAGATCATGACCTGAGCTGAAGTCAGACACTCAACTGACTGAGCCACCCAGGCACACCAACATTAATTATTTTTGAAGGTCTGCCCCCGTATTAGTTAGGGTTCTCCAGAGTCAGAACCAATAGGAGATGTGTGTGAGTGAGTGTGTGTGTGTGTGTGTGTGTGTGTACAAAATTTATCATAAGGTGCTGGCTCATGAGATTATAGAAGCTAAAAAGTCCCTTGATGTGCCATCCAGGAGGCTAGCAGAGTCTGTGACACAGCTCAGAGGCCCAAGATGTAGAGAGATGATGCTATGAGTTCTAGACTGGGTCTGAAGACCTGAGAGCCAGGAGCATGAGGACAGGAGATTAATGTCCCAGCTTCAACAGTGAAGTGAATTCAACCTTCACCTTTTTGTTCTCTGTTCAGGCCCTCAGTGGATTGGGTGATGCCCACCCACACTGGGGAGGGCCATCTGCTCTACTCGGCTCATAATTTAAATGCTAATCACTTCCAGAAACACCATCACACACACACACACACACACACACACGCACACACACCTAATAATAATGTCTAACCAGCTATTTGGCATTGCTTGGCCCAGTTGACACATAAAATTAGCCACCAAAGTCACCAAAGGCTTAGGCCAGGCATCTGTGAAGAGCAAGGGACTTGTGTAAGCACCTGTACTCTGCTTCTGGAGATGAGGTCAACTCATCCTCACTCAGGGAGACAGGAGACAGGGCTTCTTCAAAGGACTTCCTCCTCTCACCTCACATGAAAAATCATTGGTTTAACCAGTATTTATTAAGCATCTACTTTGTATCAGGTAGTGGCAAGCAAAGAAGACAAGAAGATGAGAGTCCCTGCTTTCATACACATTACACCTTAATGTTGGTGTAATGCTGATTTATGCATTGTATCCATGAAAGAAGTATATATGAAGCTATGAAAAAAGTATAGAAAGGTCTATTGTAGACTGGGATGGGGACTAGAAAAAGCCTCTGGATTCTTTAGGAACAAAGAACTGACTTTCTAGTAAGGCAAAGTGAGTATTCTCTCTCTCTCTCTCTCTCTCTCTCTCTCTCCTTTTCTTTTTAGTTATAAAAGAGAAAACATGCAAACTTCCCATTTGAAAGAAATCTTAGATGATAAGGCTTCACTTACTACTTCCTGTGAGCAGAGTCCAGAAATAATAAAATCATAGTCCTGGTGAAATTGGGCTTGGCTCAGCCGTCCTCAGAGAGCAGGGAATGAATATTCAGATCTGGAAGCTACAATAGATTTTGGTTGTTGTCGAGAAGATAGGGAAGCAGAAGAATACATATTTAATGATAATCCCTTATAGATAAGCAGAAGCCTTTTTTCTAAATTATTAATAAAGATAACAATTGGAGTAATAATAATGATGATAATAGGGCTATTAACCATGTGCCAGTTCCTGTTTGAGGCACATCCCGTGCAGAACATCATTTCACGCTGTTAACAGTCTGTTTTATTCACTTAAGTATCCAAAGGGCTTTGTCTACAGAGCCATGAAAAACTGTGAATTCCTTCCGGTAGGTACAACTCTCAGAGAAGCTAAATGAGAGGGGAGCTTGGCAGGGAGATGGTCAGTGGGTGGCGGATGGTGTCGTGGTTCCAGGTAAGGCCACAGGAGACAGGATTCAGGCAGCTCCAGGTGTAGTAGGTAGGCCACAGGTCAGAGAGTGACCTTAGTTCTAGCACAAATATGAATTAATCTGTTTAGTCTTCCATTCAACAACAAAAAAATGTTTTGGCATCAAACATATGTTAATGATGATGCATCAGTGAGTAATTTCCATTAATACTTAGAGCACGATTACCACGGACAAAGATTCTGGGAATCAGAGAAGGAGGGTCTAGTCTCTGGTCATCTAGTGACGCCCACATGGTCCCAAGACTGGGAGGGTGTAGCCCATAGGCCAGGTAGGTACACTTTTTGATATAATCCAAATCTTGTCTTGCACACAGGAACAGTGAGGCCTGACAAAGGGCAATAACTTACTCGAATCTAGTGGCGAAGTCACCATCCAAATCTAGTTGCTAGCCGCCTGGACTACCGCACTTTCAATGTGCTAAGCTACCTTGTGTCAGAGATCAGCTCGACACTTGGTCAGCTGCTTCTTCGAAGGTTGAAATTGGGCTCAATCCCCCACTGATCACAACTCCACCAAGACATGCGGAAAATGCACCCCCGCCCCCCACACACACAGTGTGATAAATAGAACTAGGCAAGGGAGTGTGCATGACTCAATACAAATCATCTCCACTTTTTGAAAAGCAAGTCAGAGCCTGGGCTTGTCCCTTTAAAAGAGGCAAAAGCATTTTCTCTACAAAAAAAAAAAAAAAAAAGTGATTATCAGCTTGAGGTCAGGCTGCTTTTCAAGGGTCCCTTTCTCCCTCACATGTGAACTTTCTCATTAAGAAACTCACAAACACCCACGGAAAGGAAAGAAGCCTACTTAGATTTATTTTCCTTTTATGAAGCATGAGGTTTATGAATTGCGTACTTCCTATCAGTTTTTAAGTCTGTTTTACGAAGGCAAAAGGACTACCCGCAGAGTCATGGGATAGTTTCTCCCAAACGCCAAGCAAACAGTTCAAGCTTTAAGCAGCAGAATATGAAACGGAGTACTCCACCAGCCATCCGAATGAACTAGGTTTCAATCCTGGTCTCCTGGAACCTTGGGCAAGAACCATGGCCTCTCTAGGCTTTGGTTTCCTCCTCTGTAAAAAGACGAGCTCCCATGTTCCTTGCTGCTCTACCCTTTCGCAAGTATTAAATTAAGAACCTGCATAAAGTAGATGAGATTACACCAAGGCACAGCAGGACATAGCATCTCTGGACTGGAGAGTCAAGGTTCAAAGAAAGAGGTTATTGTCAGTGGCCTTCCCAACCCAGCCAAGGGCCAGAGGATCCTTGACGGGAAATTACAGTCTCATTCTCAGGCTGTTTTCCTAGGAATCCTCATCCTATCTAAGTACATAAAAGGGGTTTTTTCAGAAGTTAATATTTGCATACCTCAAGTCTAACATTTCCCACCAAAATGGAACATTTTGTACCTCCACAAACACTTTACAAAAAGGTTTTTTAAAAGCCTCAAATTTATAAATGAGAAGTACAAGATATAATTTGTATCATTTTTAGGGACAAAAGTAAAGGGAGATGTGAGTGGTCTAAATGAATCACATCAGAAATAGAATATGTCATATTCTATATATAATACAAAATATAATATGTACAAGTTTGAATGTTAAAGAAGCCCTTTAACAGGCTTCATCTCATTTGCAATCACCTTTTTTAAAGTTTTAAATTAACATAGAGCCAAATTCACTTTTTGTGTGAGTATGGTTCTCTGCACTGTGACACGTGCATAGTAAGCACACAGACAGATTCGTGCGGTCGCCACGCCAGTCAGGATAGAGAACAGTTTCATTCCTCTCAATAACTCCATAGGCTATTCCCTTGTAGTTACCCCCTTTCCCCACACCTGACCCCTAACAACCAACTGATGTGTTTTCTGTCACTACAGTAATTTTTTCTTTGGGAATAATATACATATGCTATCACGAGTTATATGACTTTTTTTGAAACTGACTTCTTTCACTCACCTGTGGGATTCCTTCAAGCGGTTGTGTCTATCACTATTTTTGTTATTGGTAAATAGTATTCCATCATATGGATGTACCCCAGTTTGTTGATCTATTAAACCGCTGAGGAACATTTGGGTTGTTTACGGTTTAGGCCAATTATGAATACAGCTGCTATAAACTTTCATGCATAAAGTTTTGTGTGAACATAAGTTTTTATTTCTCTGGGGGTACATGCTTAAGAATGGATCGACCTGTGTATGTAGCTTTAACTTCATAATGAACTGTTAAACTGTCTTCCAGAGTGGCTGTACCATTCACGGGCATCTTTGAATGAGTACGTACATTAAATTGTCATGGGCTTTTCTTAATGGCTCTACTTGTCTCTTGGGTCAACTCCACCCTCTTCCTCAACCCTTCCCCAAACCTAGCCAAACCACCAGATCTTCACATCCCCCAAACCCCGTGGTACCTTTCACATTTAGGCCTCTGTTTCCTCTGCCTGAAATGGACAACCTCCCTGGAAAACTTAGTATTTCTAAGACACAGTTTGGGGGGCGCCTGGGTAGCTCAGTCAGTTAAGCCTCCAACACTTGTTATCAGCTCAGGTCAAGACCTCACAATTCATGAGATCCAGCCCCGTGTCAGTCACAGTTCGTGAGATCGAGCCCCATGTCAGGCTCTGCACTGAGTGTGGAGTGGAGCCTGCTTGGGTTTCTCTTTCTCCCTCTGCCCCACCCCCTCAAAATAAATAAGTAAACCTTAAAAAATTAAAAATAAACAAACACAGTTGGGGCTGAAACTGTAAGTCTTCCTTAACCTTCATTCAAGCAGAAGGATGCTTTATGAGTTGTTCCCTAATCATGTTTCCGCCACCAAATTCTGACTGTCAACAAGGCAGGAACAGAGAACTGTTTGATGTTCTAACTTCAGTCATTCATTCACACATTCAGCAAGTATTCATTGAGTATCTCCCAAGTTCCAGTTCTGAGACTAGAGCTCACCCAGTGTCTGGCACAAGATACGCAGTCATATGTATCCTGGGAGCATGGCCTAAATGACATGGTCAAGGACGTACCTGCTTTAAAAATTAAAAACTGGATCTATCAATTACTCATTCAGTTATCTCTCATTAAACCACACCACACCACACCCAGGGGCTAATGCATGATTTTAAAACTTTTAGAGGGAAAGAGCTATTATATTAATCTTTACATCACATGAGCTGACACAAAGGTGTTCAGAAAATATTTGTTGGCGTGCATTGACTTGGTTAGTGGAAACTGTACTTTACAGTGGTATATTTGCCATTTGATACAAAATCACGCTGTTTTTCCAAATATTTTATTGGACAATAAAGTTTTTGTTTTTATATTGAAAGGGTTAGTCCCACAAAAATTATGTCTCCTCATCAGAGTCAAGGTTTCCTTAAACATAAAGTAAAACCTATTCTCTCATTTCATATTTCATGCAGTAAGCGTATTTCCTCTATGGCAGCTCATTTTCTTTGGCACCTGAGATTAGCTTAAATAATTGACTAGAGTCTGCAACAGCAGTCTGTGATGTCTGTGCTGGTACCTAGGTAATAAAGCCTTGTGGTAATTCAGTCATTTTGTTCAAATAGCTGCCTGTTTAAATAAATACCTATTAAACCTGTTGTTTGACTATTGTATCATTTATTCATCAAACACTCACTGAGTGCCAGCACCTAGTATGCTGCACCTAGGTGCTGGCACTGTAGTGACAAATAACACAATGTCCTGAACATGCTGAATAAGGACACTGCGTAATCTAGGAGCGATACGGACAAAATGGTTACCAGAGGAATGCCTTCTGCAGAAATTTGAACGCTATCATCAACCTCTATATTGTTGTCTGTATTCGTTGGTTTCAGGTTCAACAAATTCAAATCCCTTACGGTTTCTTAAAGACTTCCAAGGAAGAATGTCAGAGTTAGCCAACATTCCCACATTTTTCAGGGACTCTCTGAATCTAAGTATGATTCATATTTTTCGAAAGCACTTATAGAATGAAGTTAAACATAAGCAGGAATGTTTTAAGGCAGCATATTCTTAAATTGTTTATGTTACAAACTGGCTTCTCCAGATACCTAGAATATTAGACATTCTCTCTGTCCCTTTCATTAGTTACGTCCAAACAAGTGTCTATAGTAAGTAGGTCAATATGTACAACAACAACCACCACCATCTCTTTCCACATGGAAATCATCATCTAAAGTGGAAAATTGACAGGAACATGTGATTATATGACAGGAGTACAAAGAAAAGGGGCATTAGCTTTGTTTTCAGGAAGGGAGTCAGGAATGACTTTACAGAGGAAAAGACACTTAAATGAATCTTGGAAGATCATTAGGTGTTTATCAGAGAGACACAGGACTAGAAGTATTTATAAGGAGAAGATAGGAGTTAGAAATGTCCTGGGTATTTTGAGGAAATTCAAAAATCTTTGAGTATTTAATGATGCCTAGATGAGCTGATAGAATCTATTACCAGTAGAATATATGGAATCTTTCTCTGTTTTTTCCATTGATGCATTTGAAGCACCCTGAAGGGTAACTGACTCCCAGTGGGTGCTCAGTAAGTGTTTGTTAAATGAGAAGCAAGGGGTGTTGGCAAGCAGAAGGCAAATAATGTTGAGGTAGAACTGGAACTAGAGGTCAGAAAGGAGTCGATTTCTAGGAGAGGGTCTGGTGGTCATGGATGTAGGAGTCATTAGATCTTGGAGAGTAGGATTCAGGAACACACTGAAACCATTCATGTTCCCATCTTCCCTACAAACAACTTCATATCCAATACCTAGGCCCTTGCCTGACACATGTAAGAACTCAATCAATATTTGTGGAATGCAATAGAGCTTTTCCTCCCAAATGTGATGGGTACTTTTCACCCACTCAGTCTTAGAGACAAAGTGAAGGGAAAAAGCCATAAATTGTCTAACATGCTTGTTCCACAATTTTAATTTTTCTTTCTCCAGAAGGAGGAAAAAGAAACAATAAAACAGGAATAATTCCATACATATATCGTCAATTCATTTTTGATGAAGTCTCTAAGAATATACAATGGGGGAAGAATAGTCTCTTTAATATATAGTGCTGGGGAAACTGGTATACATATGCAAAAGGATGAACTTGGACTCCTAACTTACGCCATACACAAAAATCAACTCAAAACGTATTAAAATTGAATATAAGACCTGAAGAAAATAGGGGGAAAACTCCTGGACATTGGTCCTGACAATCATTTTTTTGGATTTGACCCCGAAGATCAAATCAAAAGTAACAAAAGCAAAAATAAACAAATGGGACCACATCAAACAAAACCTTCTGCAAACAAAAGGAAATCATCAACAAAATGAAAAAACAGACTATGGAAGACAATATTCACAAACAGTATATTCGATTGGGGTTAATGCCCAAAATATGCAAGAGACTCACACAACTCAATAGCAAAAAAACCCAAATACCCCAACTGAAAAATAATAGGCAAAGGATCCGAATAGACATTTTTCCAAAGAAGCCCTACAAATAGCCCACGGGTACCTGAAAAAGTGCTAAATGTCTCTAATCATCAGGGAAATGGAAGTCAAAACCACAATGAGATATTATCTGATACCTGCTAGGATGTCTATTATCACAAAGACAGTAAACAATAAATGCTGATGTGGAGTTGGAGACAAGGGAAGGCTTGTATACTATTGGTGGGAATATCAACTAGTAGAGCCAACAGGAAACCAGTATGAAAGTGTCTTAAGAAATTACAAACAGAACTACCATAATCCCACTACCATCAATCCCACTGCTGGGTATATATTCAAAGGAAATGAAATTACCATCTCTAACAGCAATCTACATCCACATGTTCATTGCAGCATTATTCACAATAACCAAGGTATGGAAACAACTTAAGTATACATTGATGGGTGAGTGGACAAAAAAAATGTTACATAGAATGATTGATGATAGATAGATAATAGAGATATTAAAATATTTTTAAATATATATAGGAACTATGGGAAGATCAAAGAGTAAGAGGACCCTAAGCTTACCTCCTACCATGGATACAACTAGATAACACACACACATCAGCATAAATGACCCAGAAAATGACCTAAATACTGGCAGAACAAGGTCCACAACTAAAGGTATAGAAGAGGCCACATCAAAGAAGGTGGGAAGGGCAGAGACACAGTGGGAATCAAAACAGACCACAGCCATCCAGGGTGGGAGGAAGTCACAGGTATGGAAAAGGGCGATTAACAGACTATCACACTGGCGAGTCCATATGGGAAAGATGAATCTTCACAACATTTGGCAGTAAAAGCAAGAGGAGCTAAATTTGTGAATTTTTACAACCAGAGGGACTTAAAGCTTGGAATTTTAAAAGTCAGCAGGCTGGGTTCTAGGAGAGCCTGGAGTGCAATAGGAAGCTGAGTCCCCGCCCTTAGAGAGACAGCATGACAAACAGCCCATGGAGATACAGCATAGAAGCAGCGGTTTGAAAGTGCCAGGAGCATACAGGAGGGAGAGTTATGTGCTCATCTCAGAGTGTGCCTCTACGGAAGACCCCTCCATGAATAAAGGGGCTGGCAGGTGCCATCTGCCTCCCCTAGCCCCTAGCATAAACACACAGCCACCTGTGCCAAGCAGCAAGGCACTCGCATTCACTACCCAACTTGCTTACACCAAGCCTTCCCCCTGCACTTCAGAAGCTCTATCTTTCCTGGTCATGCTTGGCTTAGTCCTGGTGCAGAGGGCCACTCCCCCAGAAAACCAGTGCAAATCTTGCCCATACTGCATCTCCCAGCTCCTAGGTTTTGCAGGGTCTTGGTACCAGCAGTGGCAGCGGTGGCGAGGCCAATGGGCCTCGTGGAAGCCAAAGGTACACCTTGTTAAGACTGCACCCCAGCCTATGTGGCCCAGGTCATGGAGGAGTCAATGGGTATCATTTTGCAAGCAGACCAGCATGCACCTTATTAAAACTGCAAACTTCACTTGGCCAGGAAGCAAACACTGCCCACAAAAGGCAGGGAGAGCCTCTGCAGATGACCGGACTGAAGGAAAAAGCAGCCAGGGCAAAATAGCAGGCACGCACATCACACATAGGAGACACTCCTAAAGTGCCAGGTTCTGGTGAACAGGGAACACAGCTGGGCACTATTGGACCTCCTCTTTATAAGGTCATTACTTTCAAGAGCAGAAGATGTAGCTGATTTTCGTAACACACAGAAACAGACACAGTTAGTTACACAAAATGAGACAGAGGAATATGTCCCAAATGAAAGAACAGGACAATACCACAGTGAGAGACCTAAGTGAAACAGATGTAAATAATATGTTGGATAGAGAATTTAAAATAATGATCATAAAGATACTCACTAGGCGGGGCGCCTGGGTGGCGCAGTCGGTTAAGCATCCGACTTCAGCCAGGTCACGATCTCGCGGTCCGTGAGTTCGAGCCCCGCGTCAGGCTCTGGGCTGATGGCTCGGAGCCTGGAGCCTGTTTCCGATTCTGTGTCTCCCTCTCTCTCTGCCCCTCCCCAGTTCATGCTCTGTCTCTCTCTGTCCCAAAAATAAAATAAAAAACGTTGAAAAAAAAAAAATTAAAAAAAAAAAAAAAAAAAGATACTCACTAGGCTTGATAAAAAAGTGGAGGACATCAGTGAGACCCTTAACAAGGAGATAAAAAAAGAGCCAGTCAGAGATGAGGAACACAATAAATGAAATTAAAAATATATCAGATAAAATAAATAGCAGGCTAGAGGAATCGGAGGACTGAATTAGCGACCTGGAAGACAGAGTAATGGAAAATAATCAGGCTGAACAGGTGAGAGGAAAAAATTACGCAAAATAAAAGTAGACTTAGGGAACTCAGCAACTCCATCAACAGAAATAACATTTGCATTATAGGAATCCCAGAAGAAGAGAGAGAAAAGGGGGCAGAAAATTTATTTGAAGGACTAATATGAAAATTTCCTTGATATGGGGAGGGAAACAGCTATCCAGATCCAGGAGGTACAGAGATTCCCCAACAAAATCCACCCATGGAAGTCCACACCAAGACACATATAATTAAAATGGTAAAAAAGTAGTAATAAAGAGAGAATTTTTGAAGCAGCAAGAGAAAAGAAGACAGTTACATACAAGGGAAACCCCATACGGCTATCTGCACATTTGTCAGCAGAAACTTTGCAGGCCAGAAGGGAGTGGCATGATATATCATAGGGCCGAAAGGAAATGCAGCCAAGAATATTCTATCCAGCAAGACTATCATTCAGAATAGAAGGAGAGATAAAGAGTTTCTCAGACAAACTGGGGCACATAGGCGGCTCAGTCCGTTAAGCATCTGACTTCGGCTGGGCCATGATCTCACGGTCCGTGAGCTCGAGCCCCATGTCGGGCTCTGTGCTGACAGTTCAGAGCCTGAAGCCTGCTTCAATTCTGTGTCTCCCTCTCTCTCTGCCCCTCCCCAGCTCATGCTCTGTCTGTCTCTCTCTAATAAGTAAACATTAAAAAAAGGTTTCTCAGACAAACAAAAGCTAAAGGAGTTCGTGACCACTAAACCAGCCCTACAAGAAATGTTAGAAGAGACTCTTCAAGTGGAAAGGAAAGATCATAAGTATGAGTATGGAAAGTAGGAAACACAAAAGCAGTAAAAAATAAGTATATGTATAAAAATCAGTCAAGGGTTCACACACACACACATACACACAAATGTAAAATAACATCATATACCTGAAATATGGGATAGAGGGGAATAAAGAACAGGCTCAAATTTAAGCAATCATCAATTTAATACACACTTCTATGTGAAGGTGATGTTATATACATACCTAATGGTAACCACAAATCAAAAACCAGTAATAGGTATGCAAAAAATAAAGAGAAAGGAATCCTAGCATATCACTAAAGAAAGCCAGAAAACCATGGAAGAGAGCAAGAGGAGGATCAGAGAAAAACTATAAAAACAACCACAAAACAAGTAACAAAATGGCAATAAATACATATCTATCAATAATTACTTTGAATGTAAATGGACTAAGTGCTCCAATCAAAAGACATAGAGTGACAGAATGGATATAAAAACAAGACCCATCTATATGCTGCTTACAAGAGACTCATTTCAGACCTAAAGACACATGCAGATTGAAAGTGAAGGAATGGAGAAACATTTATCATGCAAATGGATATTAAAAGAAAGCCAGCGTAGCAATATTTATATCAGACAAAATAGACTTTAAAACCAAGACTATAACAGGCAAAGAAAGTCACTATTTAATGAAGGGAAAAATCCAACAAGATATAACAATTGTAAATATTTATGCCCCCAACATAAGGAAACCCAAATACATGAAATAGTTAATAACAAACATAAACAAACAAACTGATAGGAAGACAGTAATAGGAGGGGACTTTAACATCCCACTTACATTAATGGACAAATCACTCAAACAGAAAATCAACAAGGAAAGAATGGCTTTGAATGACACAATAGACCAGATGGACTTAACAGGTACATTCAGAATATTCCATCATAAAACAGTAGAACGCACATTCTTTTCAAGTGCACATGGAACATTCTCCAGAGTAGATTACATATTAGGATACAAAACAAATCTCAAGAAATTCAAAACGATCATACTATGCATGTTTTCTGACCACAATGCTATGAAACAAAATCAACCACAAGAAAAAATCTGGAAACAGCACAAATACATGGAGGTTAAATAACATGCTACTAAACAATGAATGGGTCAACCAAAAAATCAAATAAACCAAAAATTAAATTGAGACAAATGAAATGAAAATACAAGGGTCCAAAATCTCTGGAATTCAACAAAAGCTGATATAAGAGGGAAGATTATACAATGCAGGCTCACCTCAAGAAGCAAGAAAAATCTCAAATAAACAACCTAACCTTATACCTAAAGGAGGTAGGAAAAAAAGAACAAATAAACCAGTAGAAGGAAGGAAATAATAAAGATTAAAGCAGAAATAAATTATTAGAAACTTATAAAACATTAGAACAGATTAATGAAACCAGGAGCTGGTTCTTTGAAAAGATCAACAAAATTGATAAACCTCTACCCAGACTTATAAAAAAAAAAAAAAGAAAAAGAAAAAGAAAAAAAAAAGAGGACTCAAATAAAATCAGAAATGACAGAGGATAAATAACCAACATCACAGAAATATTAGTGACTGTAAGAGAATATTATGAAAATTATATGCCAACAAATTGGACAACCTAGAAGAATAGATTAAAATCCTAGAAACAAATATCTTCCTAAAACTGAAGCAAGAAGAAAGAGAAAATGTGAGCAGACCAATCACCAGCCATGAAATTGATCAGTAATTGAAAAAGTCCCAACAAATAAAAGTCCAGGGCCAGATGGCTTCACAGGAAAATTCTACCAAACATTTAAGGAAGAGTTAATACGCATTCTTCTCAAATTATTCCAAAAAAATCCAAAAGGAAGGAAAACTTCCAAATTTATTCCATGAGACAAGCATTACCCTAATACCAAAACTCAATAAAGACACCACAATAAAAAAGAACTACAGACCAATATATCTGATGAACATTAGATGCAAAAATCCCTAAAAAATTAGCAAACCAAATCCAACAATGCATTACAAAAAAAAAATCATTCACCACAATCAAATGGGATTTGTTCCCCGATTGAAAGGGTGTCTCAATATTTGCAAATTAATCAAGGGGATGCATCTCATCAACAAGAGAAAGGATAAAACTACATGATTATTATTTCAACAGATGCAGAAAAAGCATATGACAAAGTACAACAACCATTCATGATTTAAAAAAAAACCTCTGCAAAGTAGATCTACAGGGACTATATCTCAAAATAAAGGCCTTATATGAAAAACCCACTGCCAACATCATACTCAATGGGGAAAAACTGAGATCTTTTCTTTTAAGGTTGGGAATAACACAAGGATATCCATTTATACAACATAGTACTCAAAGTCCTAGCAATAGCAATTAGACAACAAAAAGAAATAAAAGGAACCCAAATTGGTAAGAAGGAAGTAAAACTCTCACTATTTGCAGATGACATGATACTCTATGCAGAAAACCCTAAAGACACTACCAAAAAACTACTAGAACTGATAAATGAATTCAGTAAGATTGCAGGATACAAAATCAATATACAGAAATCTGTTGCTTTTCTATATACTAATAATGGAACAGCAGAAAGAGAAATGAAGGAAACAATCTCATTTACAATTGCACCAAAAGTAATAAAATATCTAGGAATAAACTTAACCAAAGAAGTGAAAGACCTGTACCCAAAAGCTATAAAACATTGATGAAAGAAATTGAAGACAGCACAAAGAAATGGAAAGACACTCCATGTTCATAGATTGGAAGAACAAATATTGTTAAAATGTATATACTACCCAAAGCAATCTACAGATTTAATGCAATCCCTGTCAAAATACCAACAGCATTTTTCACAGAACTGGAACAAACAATCCTAAAATTGGAACCACAAAAGACCCTGAATAGTCAAAGTAGTCTTGAGAAAGAACAAAAGCATAAGTATCACAATCCCAGATATCAGGATATACTACAAACTGTAGTTATCAAAACAGTATGGTACTGTCACAAAAATAGACATATAGATTAATAGAAAAGAACAGAAAATCCAGAAATGAACCCACAGTTATATGGTTAATTAATCTTCCACAAAGGAGGCAAGAATATCCGATGAGAAAACGACAGTGTCTTCAACAAATGGCAGTGGGAAACCTCAACAACCACATACAAAAGAGTGAACATGGACCACTTTCTCATACCATACACACACAAAAAAACTCAAAATGGATTAAAGACCTAAATGTGAGACCTGAAACCATAAAAATCTAGGAAGAGAGCACAGGTAGTAATCTCTCTGTCAGTGTTCATAGCAACATCTTTCTACATGTGTCTTCTGAGGCAAGGGAAACAAAAGCAAAAATTAACTATTGGGACTACCCCAAAATAAGAAGCTTTTGTACAGCAAAGGAAGCAACTAACAAAGGTTAAAAAAAAAAAAAAGACCTACTGAATGGCAGAAGATATTAGCAAATGACATAACTGGTAAAGGGTTAGTATCCAAATTAGTATCCAAAATATACAAAGACCTCATACAACTGAACACCAAAAACACACACAAAAATAATCTATAAAATAGGCAGAAGACAAGAACAGACATTTCTCTAATGAAGACATCTAGATGGGCAACAGACACACGAGAAGATGTTCATCATCACTTACCAGGCAAATCAAATGCAAATCGAAACCACAATGAGATATCACTGCACACCGGTCAGAAGGGCTAAAATAAAAAACTCAGTAAACAGAAAATGTTGGTGAGGGTGCGGAAAGAAAGGAACACTTGTCCACTGTTGGTGGGAATGCAAACTGGTGCAGCCACTGTGGAAAACAGTATAAAGGTCCCTCAAAAATAGACTACACTACAATCCAGGAATTTCACTATAGGATATTTGCCCAAAGAATACAAAAACACTAATTTGAAGGGATATATGCACCTCTATGTTTATTGCAGCATTATTTATAATAGCTAAATTATGGAAGCAGTCCAAATGTCCGCTGATAGATTAATAAAGAGATGTGGTATGTAAGTGTGTGTGTGTGTGTGTGTGTGTGTGTGTGTATAATGCAGCCATAAAAAAGAATGAAATCTTGCCATTTGCAACAACATGGATAGAGCTAGAGTATAATGCTAAGTGAAATAAACCTGTCCGAGAAAGATAAATACCGTATGATTTCACTCATATGTGGAATTTAAGAAACACAACAATCGAACAAAGGGAAAAAAAAGAGAGAGAAAGAAAACAAAATATAGACTCTTAACTGTAGAGAAGAAACAGATGGTCACCAGAGGGGAGGTGGGTGGGGGACTGGGGGAAATAAGTGAAGGGAATTACGACTACATTTTCATGAGGAGCACTAAGCTATACATGGAACTGTTGAATCACTGTATTGTACGCCTGAAACTGACATAACACTGTGTGTTAACTACACTATAATTAAATTTTTAAAAACTAAAAACTAGGGGCACCTGCGTGGCTCAGTCAGTTAAGCGACCAGCTCTTGGTTTCAGCTCAACTGATGATCTCACAGTTTGTGAGTTCGAGCCCAGGATCGGGTTCTACGCTGACAGCACAGAGCCTACTTGGGGTTCTTTCTCTCCTCTTTCTCTGCCCTTCCCCTACTCATGCTCTCTCTCTCTCTCTCTCTGATTTTAAAGAAACATTTTAAATAAATAAATAATTAAATCAATAAATAAATACTAAATATATATTATATATAAATATATATAGAGAAAATGTATATATAATGGAATATTATTAAGTCTTAATCAAAAAGGAAATTATGTCATTTGCAGCAACATGGATGAGCCTGGAGGGCACTATGCCAAGTGCAATAAGCCAGACTGGGGAGGGAGGGGAATAGGGAGAGGTTGGTAAAAAGCTACAACTTTCAGTTATAAGATGAATAAGGTCTGAGGACCTGATGTATAACATGGTGACTATAGTTGATACTAATAATGTACTATATAACTGAAATTTGCTAAAAGAATAGAACTTAAGTGCTCTCTTTATCTCCCTCTCTCACGCTCTCTCTCTCTCTCTCTCTCACACACACACACACACACACACACACACAAACCAGGGGCAGGGGGAGATGAAAAATATGTGAAGTTATGGATATGTTAATTAACTCAATGGAGAAAATCCTTTCACGATGTATATATACATCAAATCATCATGCTGTATACTTTAAATATATTACGATCTTATGTGTCAATTATACTTCAATAAAGCTGGCAAAAAAAATAAGTAGAAACAAATCTTACTGGCCTCAGGTAAGTCAACTCTGGGACTGTATCTCATAATTGTCTGCATGTCTTAGAGGAGGGAAATTTCTCCTCTTTGATGATTTCATCATTTGGCATTCATCTCTGGTGATATTAGCTCCAGAATTTCTGCCTAGGCATGGCTTAGGAGGGTCAGAGATGCACTGAGAGCCAGCTTGTATTGGGAATTTTGCTAGCCAGAAAAGCTGCTAGCCAGTTGTGAACTACAACCATCCCCGAAATCAGCCAGAATGGGAGTATTCACAGGACAAAGTTCAACAAATGCCACAGAGCCAGGTTGCTTTTGTTTGCTGAGAGCCAGTTCACACCAAATGGAAAATTGATCAGAAGTTACATTTTCATTAAAAACAAAAAGTTTCTTTTACAGTATATGCTTTCCTTTTTTTTTGTTGTTGTTGTTGTTCCTTATCAAATTTTTATTTAAGTTCTAGTTAGTTAACATGCAGTGTAATATTGGTTTCAGGAGAATTCAGTGATTCTTCACTTACATACAACACCCAGTGCTCAACATAACAAGTGCCCTCTGTCTCTGGGTCCCAGGATCCCCTGGCCCTTGCGGGTAGGGACTAATTCAGCACAAGGTAACATGCGCTAATGCTATTTGTGAAATATATTGGGTTATTCCAAATGACTAATGGATTTGTTTGGGTTTTGTTTTTTGGCTTAAATTTTGAACCAAAATCCTAGAGCCAGCTGATACTATTTAATAATCTGAAGATACAATAATGGCATATCAATAAATGGAGGGTCCTCCTTATTACATATGCTAGATTATAGACGATGTAAAATATTCAACCTTCCCCCTCCTTTGTTTGACTTTGTATTTTGCTGCATGTTTTCTTCATTTTTAATCAATAAATTGTCAAAAAAATACCCATCACCAATCTAGCCCATCCCCCACCCACCTCCATCCATTAACCTTTACTTTGTTCTCTATTGCTAAGAGTCTCTTATGGTTTGTTTCCTTCTCTCTTTTTTCTTTTTACTTCTCCCCACCCCCCCCATATGTTCATCTGTTTTATTTCTTAAATTCCATATATGAGTGAAATCATATAATATTTGCCTTTCTCTAACTTATTTTGCTTAGCATGATACACTCTAGCTCCATACATGTATTGAAAATGGCAAGATTTCATTCTTTTTGATGGCTGAGTAATATTCCATTAGATAGATGGATAGATGGATAGATAGATATCTCTATCTATCTCTCTATTCATCAGTCTTTATCCATTCATTAGTCAAGGGACATTTGGGTTCTCTCCATCCATTGGCTGTTGTTGAAAATGCTGCTAACATTGGGGTACATGTACCCCTTTGAGTCTGTATTTTTGTAACCTTTGGCTAAATACCTAGTACTGCAATTGCTGGATTATAGGGTAGTTCTATCTTTTAACTTTTTGAGGAACCTCCATAAGGTTTTCCAACAGTGGCTGCACCAGTTTGCATTCCCACCAACAACATAAGAGAGTTCCCCTTTCTCCCCATCCTCTTCAACATCTGTTGTTTCCTATGTTGTTAATTTTAGCCATTCTGACAAGTATGAGGTGGTATCATATTGTGGTTTTGATTTGTATTTACCTGATGGTAAGTGATATTGAGCATCATTTCATGTGTCTGTTAGCCATCTGGATGTCTTCTTTGGAAAAATGTCTATTCATGTCTTCTGCCCATTTCTTCAGTTGATTATTTGTTTTTTGGGTGTGGAGTTTGATAAGTTCTCTATAGATTTTGGATACTAACCCTTTTTGGGTATGTCTTTTGCAAATATTTTCTCCTATGTATGTATATATGCACATAAATATATGTGTGTGTGTATATATATGTATATATACATATATGTGTGTATGTGTGTATATATATATGTGTATGTGTGTGTATGTGTGTATATATATACATATATATATATATATGTATATAAATATGCCTTTTAGTTTTGTTGGTTGTTTCCTTCATTGTGCAGAAGTTTTTATCTGATCAAGTCCAAATAGTTTATTTTTGCTTTTGTTTCCCTTGCCTCCAGAGACGTGTCTTATAAGAGGTCACTGTGGCCGGGGTCAAAGAGGTTGCTGCCTGTGTTTTCCTCTAGGATTTTAATGGTTTCCTGTCTCACATTTAGGTCTTTCATCCATTTTGAATTTATTTTTGTGTATGGTGTAAGAAAGTGGTCCTGTTTCATTTCTTCTGCATGTTGCTGACCAGTCTTCCCATTTGTTAAACAGACTTTTTTCCATTGGATATTTCTTCCTGCTTTGTCGAAGATGAGTCGACCATATAGTTGTGGGTCCATTTTTGGGGTTTTCTATTCTGTTCCATTGATCTATGTGTCTGTCTTTGTGCCAATACCATACTGTCTTGATCACTACAGCTTTGGATTATAGCTATTCAACCTTTCTCCTTCTCAGCACCCTTATCTGGAATATGGAGATAAAAATACATGCAGCATAGACTGGTTAATGCTATCTAAACTACACAGTGCATGTGCAGTGCTTGCCATAAAATAAGAGATTAATAAGTGCTATTGATTTATTTTTTAAATTTTTTAAATGTTTATTCACTTTTTGAGTGACAGAGAGAGACAAAGCGTGAGTGGGGGACAAGTAGAGAGAGAGGGAGGCACGGAATCTGAAGCAAGCTCCAGGGTCTGAACTGAGAGCACAGAGTCCAATGCGGGGCTCAAACTCACAAACTGTAAGATCATGACCTGAGCCAAAGTCGGATGCTTAACCGACTGAGCCACCCAGGTGCCCCAGTGATTTATTTTTTTAATAACATAAAACCTTAGCCCACGGGAAATTTATGTCCTGTATGGTACACCTGCAGATCATAGTGAAGAATGCCACAGTTATTTATAAAACCAGCATCACAATGTCTGTGTGAGAATGAAGGCCAACAACAGAGTTCCATGAACACTAATAACAAACACTTGCATAGAATTAACAGCACTACCCAGTAATCTAAGCACTTTACATATACTAACTCATTTAATCAACAAAGTAATCGAATGAAGCAGAAACCACCTTCATCATTTCCAACGTACAGATCAAAGGCACTGTGACAAAGGTCACTCAGCCAGAAAGCAGCAGAGTCAAGATTTAAACTCAGAGTTTGATTGTAGCATCTATGCCCTAAGCCACTAAACTACCTTGCCCTTTACAATAAAAAAACTTTTTTTTTTTTTTTTTTTGGTATTGTCTCACTGACTTACAGTAACTCTGGGAAATAAGCCACTTCGGAAATTCTCTGGCATTCTTCCCTTTGGACTCCAGCTTTATTTGCTCATTCTGGATCTTAGCCTCAGCTATGCCCAGGGCTCATAGCACTCAATTTTGCTGCCTTGAAGTTGGACACTGAACTTCCTGGTTAATCCACTCTCTAGAACTATATATATAACACATGGCCATCCCAGGAACAACGGTCTCCACCAGTCTGTGTGGGTGACAGCCTGGGGTTTGGGGTTTTAATCAAGGCTCTTTTTGGTTGCAAGTAAAAAAAAAAAAACTTCACTAATGAACTTAAGCAGGAAAAATAAGGCAAGGTGGGACTTATCAAAAGGAGAGTAGGATATTCCACAGAATCCAAAGAAAGGAAACACACTCTGGAGAGATTAAAATCTGGAAACAAGAAACCTGTCAAAAAACTCAAATCCCAAACTGCCTTAGGCCCTCCCTCTATGATATTATAGGAGTTCAGAATGAGTTGCCCCAAGATGTGCTACTTTGGCATGCAGATTGTTTTGAGCTGCCCTTTAAAAGTCTCAGGAAGAAATTTTGACCTTCCCGCTAATTACATTAAAAAAAAATTTAGACAGAGGACCTGCTCCAGGTACAGAGCTATCACTATGGATAACTACAGTATAATACGATCTCAGGGTGATGGACAGGGAGAAATGTAGCAAAGTCTGTAAAAATTCCTCCCTATGCCCATAATTTCTGAGTGGCCCAGCAAACATTTATTTATCATTTACGATTTTTCATCTTCCTGTGAATTGCTGTCCTTCCCTTTGAAGTTCAAGACTCCTTCCCTCTTCCCCTTAGTTCAGGATGACACATATACCTCATATTGTCTGTCTTTGGAATCTTACGTTTATGTGGGTTCCTTATATATACATTAAATTTCATTTTCTCCCATTAATCTATCTCATGTCAATTTGATTCTTAGATTAGCCAGAAGAATCTGAAAGGGTAGAGATAAACTTTCCTCCCCAACAACACCATGCCTCATCCCATGTTTTGTTTACACATCTTTACTCTTTTGTTTCTACAAACTAGTTTTATCTGGTGTTCTGGGTGTGGCAAAAGATGGCCATCTTATACCTTTGAAGTTCACATGTCTTTCATATATGACAAGCAGAATATGACTAACATCTCTTGAGTCCCAATTTTGAATCGTGAATTGGGAGAATATGATTGACCCTTTGGGGGTCACATGCCCATTCTTGGTTCTGTAAGTCATATGGAAGGGTAGTATTCGGGGAATAGGGTCACACAGTAAAATTGTGGTGGCCAAGGCCTACACCTGTTGAACATGGCAATTGTCAGAAAAAGAGGTGTAGTTTACTGGCTGAGCAGAGCCCAAGAAAAAAAATCTACTATATATGTATAAGGGTCTGACTCATATCTTTCTGCATTAAGGATTTTGACATTCCTCAATTCTATCCTTCTCTTTGCCATTAAGGTTCCAGTGACTATACTATTCACTGAGAGTCTTGCAAATTCCTTTTTCTCATAGTAATGAAGAATCTTCTCCAACATAAAATTCTCTATTTGAACACAGTTCAATATGATTACAGCTCAATATGGACAGTATAACCTAATGCACACTGTGATAGATGGAGAAATCTGTGAACCATGTTTTTCAAGATGTTAAGATGAAGGTTTAAAATGTTAAAAATTCAAATTTTTTCAAATGTGTATTATGTATCACATCGGATCTTTGTCACTCTTACAAAGGAAACCTCTTCAGATCTCACCTTCAAATGAGAACATTTTTTTGCTCAGCAAACATTCTGTGCTTGCAGAAATATATATATATATATATATATATGAGACAGGAGATGATAGTTTCTGCTACCTCTCAGAGCTGATGACTCTTTGCCAGGTGTCTTTAAAAATCATTAGGTATCATCAAAAAGTACACATTTAAACATAATTTTTTTCTTAAAACAATATCAAGATTTCTTTTTAAAAATTGAAGAACAGAGAGCTTGAAGAATAATCTAAAACCGAATGGAAAACTTGGGTTTCTACTCTGCTCATGTCTCTGGTAGCAGGTTGGTGGACATCTCATATCCAGTATGAGTAATCGTAGTGCTTCTCCTTCTTACAAAAACTTCAAGCAAGTTGTTGAACCTCTCTGACCTCACTTTACTCATTTTTAGAAACATTTTTTATATTATATATACATATGTGTGTGTGTGTGTGTGTGTGTGTATTTTTTTTTCTTTTTTTTTTTTTTGGAGAGTTAGAGCATGAGAGGGGGAGGGGCAGAGAGAGAGGAGAGGAGGATCCCTCTGGGCTTTGAGCTGACAGGCTGACAACAGCAAGCCCAATGTAGGGCTCAATCTCACAAACTGAAGTTGGACACTCAACTGACTGAGCCACCTAGGTGCCCTCACCATTTTAAAAAGAAGGATAACTATGCCTACCTCTCAGTATTGTTGTGAACATTACATATGGTAACATGTGTAAGATTCTTAGCAAGGTCCCTGCACAATAGCATACCCTAAAAAAATACTTGTTCTTTTCTCTGTTTATCTAACCATTTCTGTCACTAACCATTCTATTTCATGCTGGTCCATTTCATGAGAAGAGTTAATGCCTCACTCACCTGAGATTTAGATGACGTTGTTATTATTTGGATCTGTATTCAGACATCTACTGTGGGCCAGGTAACATGGGAGAAAAGAAGGAACAATTAAATTCTTCATATCTCTTTTGACCTATATATATTTCTGGCAAGAAATTGCTACTATCATTTGTCTGTGACCAAACACAAGATACTACATTATAAAAAGAAAGAGATCTCAGGTGATATGAGAGGTTATGTGGTCAAATTGTTCATTCTTCTCCACCCAATGGCCCCAGTTACATCTTATAACCCTATGTCTGTGTGGCACCCAGAATAAAATTCACTGATGTGTGTTCTAGATGTGTTAACTTGAATTTGACTATTAGTGAGGCTTCTCAGTTTTCTGAGACTCATTGTAATTTTATGTTCTTTTTATAATTACTGGTTCATGTCTCTTATGTACTATGCTGTTCGAAATTAATTCAAGGAAGATAACCAACCGAGAGACCTTCACACATGTTATTTCTCTGCCAAACAGGTTTGAATGGTTCTCCCAGTTTATTGTGTGATTTGTTTTTCTTTTTACCAAACAGTACTTTCAGAACTTTAGGTATTCAAAATTAAAATACTTTTGATATTCAAAACCAGGTATCCGGTTTCAAATTTTATAGTTTTAAATTTTCTATTCATTTTGTCTCTAGAAAGATGTTATAAACAACTATCACAGATTACTGTAGGACAGAAGAACTTAGTGAATGAAATACAAATAAACAATCTGGGTTAATGAGCAAGATTCAACCCAAATGAAGTCCAGAAGCAGAAAATCTGTCCCAAAATAGAAATTTAGACTTAATGATGAACAGGATTCAGTGTTCAGAATTCTGTATCTGAGGCCGTTTGACACTCTTTTCTTTCCAATATGCTGTCTGTAGCCTTTCAAATGAAGAACAGGACCCAGATGTGGAGAGGCAGAGACCCTTTTACAAGGACTGAAACAAATTGTGAAGGCTTAATTAGATCAGGAATGGATGCCAAAGAAATAGACTCATGGCCTTGAAGTGTTATCCTAGGATACTTTTAATTTCCCTCCTCTAGAGGATGGGCCAGTTTTGATTTCATGTCCCTCTCGTGAAACAGTGTGCCCAAGGTAATTTTGCAGCCAGTGAAAATCCATGTAGCCACCCGAGAAGCCACCAACCATCAGGAGGAAAGTACCGCTCATAGCCTAAGTACCTGTTATGCGACAGGCACCTTACATGCTTATCTCATTTAATTCTCAACACTTGGTGATAGGAGTCATTATTCCTATTTCACAAATGAGGAAACTGAGGCTCAAAGAGATTAATGGTTGTCCTCAGTGTTAAACAGCTATTCACTGGCAGGGGCAGAATTGAAACTCAGGTCTTTGACTATCAAATACAAGCTTTTATTTACTGTATCATAGAAGCTCTTGTGGCCAATGGCTCCAATAAAAGTCAAATTCTTCTTAGTCAAAACACACCTCCCATGGGCTAACCATGAGTATCGTCTCTCCACTCTAAAATTCACAGCTTTCTTTCACTTGCAGCCAGGACATCCATCTCTCAGATTGCTGTGGGAAGTCCCAGAGCTGGCTAAAATAGGCTACAGCCCTTTGAGCTGAGCTAAAAATAAGAGTCAAGTTCCTGGAGGGATTTGATCTCCCACTGTAGCTGCTATTTCATTAGTGGAAAACACTACATTGCCCTTTCCCTGACCTCCTTTGCAAAGAAGGAAATGCTTCTCCACACCAAGTCTCCCAAATCTAAAAGAGAGCTAATGAGGTCATATGGTCCAAACCCCCTACATCAAGGCAATATGGTACATCTTCCTCGAGAAAGGTAATTCTGTCCTTTGCTATTATAGGCAATTCGCTTTAAGACACTTGGACCTAATCCAAGAAACAAGAGGAAAATGTCATCGAGGGGCTTAAGCCTGTGAATGTCATCGAGGGGCTTAAGCCTGTGGGTGGTGGCATGCTATTGAGGTAGCATCGGTAATGAAATTGAGTGTTCAAGTTTGGAAAAGTAAGGAGACCTTTGTAGTAACTCAAAAGATAATGAGGATCTAAACTGGGACCTAGTAGCAATAGTAGGAATAAAGAAGAGGGACAAATTCAAAGAAATAAATGTGATTTAATTCTCTGAAAAGAAACAACTAAACCAATAGCACAATAAAAAAAAATTAATAGTTGACATTTAGTGAATGCCTACCATGTCCCAGATCATAAGTCAGTATCAAGCATGGTAACATTTTGTGCCCTCAACCAAACCTAAATAGGGTATGTCATCTTCCTTCTATTAAATAAGAAACAGCAAAAGTGCATAGGGGTTAATGGCCCCCAAGGTCTCACGGCTAGCGTAAACAAAACCAGGATTTGACCCCAGATCTGTCTGATTTCAGTGTCATTGCTGTTGTGTGGAACAGGCAATCGATGGTGAAGAGAAAAGAAGGAGGAGAACGGAAGGATGAGAACATGAAAGGAAAAAGCTGGTTTCAAGGGAAAAGACTGAGTTCAGCTGGATAATTTAGGGTTATTATGTCATGGGGTGTTTGGAGATGTCCGATAAGGACTGAGGAACACACAGTAAATGGCGGCGGGAAACCTGTCCAGGAGGGTATGGAGAGTCAGGCGAGTGAAGTACTGGGATGGAATCCAAGAGAAAAACTGGGTTCTAGGGGTGGGATATGAAGGAGCAAATATTTTTTAAAGTGGAGGGACATCCAGAGCATAATGATAACAATAGCCAATATTTATTGCACACACGCTACGTATGGGCACTCTTCTAAATGTGTTAGTTGAGTCATACGAGCCTCACAACAACTTGGGAAATAGGTGTTATTATTATTATCCTGTTACAAATAAGGGAACTGGAACACAAAGTGGTTAAGGTAACGAAGCCCAGGTTCTACAGCAAGAGAGCAGTAGAGCCAGGATTTATATCCAATTTAGTACCAGAGCCCATGTTCCTTTTTTTTCCCCTAAAATCTTTTCATTGAAGTAGAACCTGTACTTTAAAAGTCTGCAAATCATGAACGTGAAATACAGTGAGTTTTCACAAATTGACACATATATGTAACCATCGTGTGGGTAAAAAAAAAAAAAAAAAAAAAATAGAATACTGCCGGCAATTCAGAAGCTCCTCTCACCCACTCTGAATCACTACTCACTCTTCCCTCTCTAGTATAACAATTATATGACTTCTAACACCATGAACCAGTTTTGACAGACTTTGAAACTTACATAAATTGAATTATACCATTTATATCTTCTGTAGATAGCCGTTTGTATTAAGCATTCTTTTGTAAGATTTATCCATTTATTGCCTTCAGCTCTGATGCTTACATTCCATCGCTGTTCAGTTCAATTTTATGAACATATCAAAATGCATTCACCTTGACCTACTGATGATGGGCATTTGCATGGCCCCCACTGGGATCTAACACAAACTGTTTAGCTACAAACATACTTTTCTCTTTCTTTTGGTCCATAGGCACACACACTTCTGTTGTGTATATGACAAGGGGTAAAACTGTTAGATCATATAAGATATATGTATATATTCAACTTTACCAGATAATGCCAACCAAGTTTTTTTAATGTCACTGTTATACATATATATTTGCAAATAATAAATCTGGCAGACTACATCTCTCCATAATATATACAAAACTCTTACAACTCAAAAATAGACAAACATTACAACTTTAAAAAGAGTACATTAAATGAATACATATTAGATACCCATACTAAAGATGTTCAACAAATGGGCAGTGAGCACGTGGAAAGACACTAAAGACCATTAGTGAACAGGAAATGCAAATTAAAAGCAAACTGCAATAGAAATACTTCTGCATATCCATTGGAATGACTATAGTCAAAAGGCCTACAATGCCAAACGTTGACAAGAAGAGAAGAAACTGAAACCCTTATTCATTGCTGTGAATGTGAAACTGGACAGCCTCTTTGGAAAACAATTTTGCAGTTTCTTAAAAAGTTAAATTTTAAATGCACTTAAATGTGAACTTTAAAAGGGTATCTTTTAGGTATGTAAACAAAAGCTCCATAAAGCTGTTAAAAAGTTACCAAATGTTGGATGGCTAAATTGGTTAAGCATCCGGCTCTTGATTTCTGCTCAGGTCATGATCTCCCATTTGTGAGTTCGAGCCCCACGTTGGGCTCTGCACTTGGGATTCTCTCCCTCTCCCTCTCCCTCTCTCTCTCTCTCCTTCTCCCTCCCTAAATAAAGAAATAAGCTTTTACAAAAAGTTACCAAATGTTCCAGCCATTGTACTCCACCTACAAGATCTCAGGTATGTACCCAAAGAAGTAAAAGCCCCTGTCCTTCCAAAGACTTGTATACCAATGCTCTTGGCAGTATTATCTGTAACAGCCTCAAAATGAAAGCAACCTGAACGTTCACCAACGGGTGAAAGAATAAACAAAATGTGGTATAATCAGACCATGGAATAGTATTTAGCAATAAAAAGTAGCAAACTACTGATGTATTCTACAACGTGGATGTAGCCTGGAAATATTGTGCTAAGTGGAGGAGGCTAGATATATGCAAAAAAGTGTGTGTTGTATAATTCCATTGATATGAAATGCCCATAAAGTCCAAATCTGTAGAGACAGAAAGAAGATATGTGTATGATTTGGATCTGGAACAAAGATTGCCTACAGGGGACCCAGGAACTTTTGAGGGGAGTGGAAATATTCTAAAACTGGATTGTACTCATGGTTGTACTGGTTGAGAAATTTACGAAATACTGAATTATACACTTACAGTGGGTAAACCTCATGAGTCCTAAATTATACCTCAAAGAAACAAAATACAATAAAACAGAAAGTTATCTTTTCCATAAAGAATTCTGGACCCTCAAACCCAAGTGGAATTGGTTATTCCCCACAAACGTGCCATGAGCAGTGCTTAACCTGTCGAAATTTCCATTCTTTATTAGCCTCTTCTCCTAATTAGAATGGGAGTGTATTCAAGTCATAAGTTGGCCTTGCCATCCATTTTTTTAAACATCTGTTTATGCATGTGTGTCTCCCCCTGTAGTTTGTAATTACTTTGAGGAGAGTACAGGTATCCCAACATCTACCACGATGCCTTGAAAAATGTACCTGCACAATAAATGTTTGCTGAAGAATGAATAATACATTAATACAGAAGAAAAGCAGAAATGTACTATTATATATCTGTTTCACTGGTCATAAGAATATCTTTCCATCAAATTTCATTATTTCATTTTACAGCATTCTCTCATATATGAGAATATATATATATATATAAATATATATACACATACATACATACACACACACACACTTGCACATACACATGTGTTTGGATATATATATATATATATAATATATATTATATATATAATTATATATTAAATATATATAATTATATATATATAAATATAAATATATTTTTATATATCATATATATATTATAATATATATATACATATAAATATATATTATATATATATAATTTTACAGGTGAGAAAGACAGGTATGACTAAGAAAAAGTTCAAGAAGCTAAAAGTAAAGGTCAGAACTTCAGCTCCTATTACATATTTTTCCAAACTGGAGAACATTAAAAAATGCTATTTAGGCTAAAAGGAGGGGCATTCGTCGACAAAAAAAAAAAAAAAAAAAGACAAACTTGGAGGAACTTTGGATAATTACCAAGGACTCTGATGTGGCACTTTGTCAATGCTGCCTATTCTACATCGTGCTTAAATGTTTCTTCACTTTGGGGACACCTGTGTGGCTTAGTCGGTTGAGCGTCTGACTTGGGCTCAGATCACGATCTCACAGTTCATGAGTTCCAGCCCCACCTGGGGCTCTGCGCTGACAGCTGAGAGCCTGGAGCCTGCATCAGATTCTGTGTCTCCATCTCTCTGCCCCTCCCCTGCTCATGCTCTGTCTCTCTCTCAAAATAAATAAACATTAAAAAAATTAAAAAAAAAAAACAAAAACAACCCTGTCTCTTGTGGGTGATGGGCAGGGAGGAGGGCACTTGTTGGGATGAGCACTGGGTGTTGTATGGAAACCAACTTGACAATAAGTTATATTAAAAAAATAATAAAATTTAAAAAATGTTTCTTCACTTTTGAAAAAGAAATATGTGACTGTGATCTCATATGTCTTATGGCAATTAAGATATTCAGTCTTGGGGCACCTGGGTGTCTCGGCTGGTTAAGCGTCCAACTTTGGCTCAGGTCATGATCTCACAGTTCGTGAGTTTGAGCCCCACATTGGGCTCTTTGCTACCAGCATTGAGGCTGCTTCAGGTCCTCTGTCCCCTTACCTCGGCCCCTCCCCGTTTGCACGCTCTCTTTCTCAAAAATCAGTAAACATTAAAAAAAAGATATTCAGTCTCTCCTGCCCCATATCTCCCATTCTACCATCAAAACTCATGCTCAGACAGACACACACACAAATTCATGCATGCACAATTGTGAACTTTTAGACACATTAGCCATATATTCATACACAGATATGTTCAGACATGAATGCACTTTAACCACACGCACTCACACACATACATATTCATACAGGTACTTGAACATACATTGTTCAGCTGCAGGGACTATCATTTACATCACAGACAATGCAAATGGTGTCTTCTACAGTTGTGCAGTACTCAACTTACACAATCGAACATGACAACCTTACACACACACCCATCCAAAAATTCACAAATCTATGGTTCTCCTCTCTCTCTCTCTAAAACTGCCTTTCACCAAGTACAATACATCAAAATGAAAGAAAAAACACAAGGGGAATTTTAAGAAGTGAGGTAGTGACCTGAACAGGTGAAATTAGGAACAGATATCAACAAGATGAATTGCCCACAGCTTCCTGACCAAGACCACCATCAGATGGAGATAAACAGACATATTTTAGATCTTCTAAATGCACAGCCATGCAGGAAGCAGCCAGCAACCATCACAATTTTTTCCTCAGAAAATGTAACAATCAGATGAAGACAAAGGCTGATCAGAACATGAGTACTCAAATCAAAGCCATCGTCTTATCGTTGTTGTGTTTTACCTAGAAATGGAAATGCACACTTTCCTATTCTCACTCCTGGCTAAATATGAAAAAATGTAAAACAAAAACCAAAACCATTACATTTCAAACTATAAATTCTGTAAGTTAGGACCTACTTCTGGGTTATGAAGGTCGTAAGTTCTAACCCCCTATTTGAGGTTTTACTTCCAAGAATATTCTATTAAGGTTAAGTTGGGGGATCCCCAAGCCAGGCTGCCTGGTTGAATCCAATCACCATGAATTCTTAGTTCGGTGAGGTAGGGCGAGTAGTACACTAATGTTTTTCACCTTGGTGTCCTCACCTGTAACATGAGAGACAGAATCTTACACAGCTTGTGGAGTTGGAGGAGGAGTCAATGAGTTACCATGGAAACAGAGTTATAAAGTTCCTGGCAGATAGTAAGTGCTTGGTGGATGCTACCTGCATTTGTTATAATATCCATGACGGGCAATTTCAGATTTTCTGCTCTAGCATTGAAACTATGAGTTTCTTTTGGTTTTCACTCATAGGTGGATCTTGAGAAACTTAACAGAAGACCATGGGGGAGCGGAAGGGGGGAAAAATTACAGAGAGAGAGGGAAGCAAACCATAAAAGATTCTTAAATACTGAGAACAAACTGAGGGTTGATGGGAGGGGGAGAGGGGCAAATGGGTGATGGGCATTCAGGAGGGCACCTGCTGGGATGAGCCTTGGGTGTTGTATGGAAACCAATTTGACGACAAATTATATTTAATAAATAAATAAATAAGTCCTTTAGGATCAAGAAAGAAAGAAAGAAAGAAAGAAAGAAAGAAAGAAAGAAAGAAACAATGAGTTTCTCAGCCACACAAACCTGAATTTAAAGCCCAGCTCTGGCACTTGGGAGCTGGGGAATCTTGTACAAATAAACATCAGAGCTTAAAGTTTCCTCATGTGTCAAGGATTGTGGCAGTGACGATGAAGGCTACAGCACAAAGAAGCTCCCATGTTAGCTTCCTCCCATGCCAGGCCATATTCAGAGCACTACTGCTTCCGAAATTTCACTTTACAAAAGCCTCTGCGCACATTATCCCATGCACACCTCATGGAGAGCTACACATACCACTGAATCAAGAGTATATTTCATGACATCAATGTTCTGCTGGTTCCCATGCTCCAAAATTTCTGCCCCCAGATCATTCAGGCAATTCTTCAGGTGCAAAAGCTAGAAATAACACATCTTCTCACCATGGAGGTGCAAGCATTACGAGATGTAATCTTTGTGAAAATTGGTCTCTACATACCTTAACTATGGCTACTTTAAAAAATAACAGGGTCAAGTTCATCGTTGGAACTGTTAGTGATTTACACAAGTGATGTCATCGGACACTCGTAATAGCCCTGTAACACAGATAGTGTTATCCCCATTTTATGGAGAAGGGAGGTGGCTCCAGTTCATGCAACTGGTAAGAGGCAGAACTCGACTTTAAATCTAAATGTTCTAAGCCCAAAAGTTCCTCTGTAGTCGGCTGCTGATTGGCAGGTGTCTAAAAGCTGTGCCTGGCACCATACCTCCAAAATATTTGCTGAAGGAACGAATGTGAACAAATGAATAATAAAATAAATACAGTGAGCAAAACCTCGGGAAGATGACAACACTGTAGTGGCGTAGATATGTGACAACCTTACAGCCCACAAGTTTTAGGAGAGACCAGTTCCATCATTCAGTAAGCTAAGAACTGATCTGGGCAATAGACATAGGACATACTCAGTACCAGATTAGGTAACAGAGCTACAATAAGGCTCTAAGGATCTTGGGAACTAGTTGCTCAAATCATTGGTTCGAATTTAATTTGCAGAGAGAAGATCTAGACATTAAGCCTATAAGGTAAAGGTAAAACCTGTCTCTCCACAGAGGCATTTTGGAATGATGCAGAATCAGACAAGGTTCCATTCTGGAGTTATTTTTGCAGATAGTACTTTTGTAAAGCCTTTAGGTGGGGGGTCGTGTTGTAAAGATTGCCAGGGTATCTACAGGCCACTATTCATCAACATTGTTACCTTCCACACTGGTACCAAATGGTGACTCATGGAGAGGAGATACCAGGAGAGATTTTCTGCTTTCAAACCTACTATCTTCAAAAGAGGGCTGTTCATGTGTCAAAGTAATCTCATCATTTGACACAGTTTCTAAAATGGATCTAAGATTCTCTTTCCTGCTACTGCCCTAGGAGACAAGTGGTCTTTAAAATGTATGTTAAACAAGAGAGGCTACCTGAACCAAGGGTCTGGCATTTGGGGACACTCCGGGGATTTCGTAGTAGGAAGATTTAGGCATGGGGGTGGGGGGGAGGAGAGGTCAATCATATAGCTGGAAGCCATTTGTAAAAGAAACACTTAAAATCAGAAAAACTGGAACTGAGAAGATGTGTTGTGGGCAGGGGCAAAAAAAGAAAAAAAGGCTAAACTTAAGTTTTGGGCCAGAGGGTTCATCAGGGAGAGTCTGAGGAAGCTGTAGGGAACTCATCCCAATGATCATCCTTGCCTTTTACAGATAAGGAATGGGGACCCAAGGGGATGATGGGATTGTCGCAGTCAGCATCAGAAATCCAAAACAAGACGGCTGGTCTCCCGGTCTTCTCTGCCAGTCAGCTGTCCCATCCTCTAGCTGCCTTGGGGTTTGCCTGTCTCATGCCATTGCTCTCTCCATTCTTTCCCAAGAGGGAGACTCTGTGTACGTGGAGGGAAGGGAGGGTGAGGGCAAGGGTTTCCCACTAGAGCTATGGTAGTGGTGGGAACATGAACTAGGCAAAGTATTTTCCATGTTTGTTTGCCTGCTTAGGGGCCTGCGTACACGCTTTGTGAGAAAAATTACAAAATGCATCAAAATAGAAAGAAAAAAGCAGTCACTTACTATTCCACAGTTCTGAGGTACTGTTACCACTTTACCGTATTTCCTTCCAGGCTTTCACTGTACCTTTCATAGAAGTTGCTCAATACTGAAAATACAAATCTGTTTCCTATGCTTTTTGCTTAATTTTATATCACAGTTTCCCACACCATCAAAAATTTCCCTGAGCATAAATTTTAGTGACAACACAATATTTCATTACAAACAGGTACCATAACTCATGCTCCAATAACGTTGGACTTTGGTGACTTCCAGTTATTAAATTGTGTAACAAAAAAAGACACTGAAAGTTTTCATGCCTAAATCTCAGTCTGCATTTCTAAATGTTTCCTGATGGTTGAGTGCTGGAAGTAGGATTTCTTAGGTCAAACGGTAGGTCTGAACATTCTTAAAGCTCCTAGGAACTTTTTAGGAAGGGCTTACAAATTTATACATATTTCAGAAGTGTCTGCAAAGACATTGGATTACATAAATAAACCAGCTCGATGCAATTAAACTCTCTATTTAAGATTCATTTCTCCTGCCTATGCAGTGAAAATTACCAGGCAAATGATAATTTAGTACAAAGAAAAAATATTTTATTTCATCTTTTTAGAAATACCCAAATGCTGTAGCTCTGAGCTGTTCACTGGCATAGCCACTAGCCACATCTGGCTACTGTGCATTTGAAATGTGGCTGGTCCAAATTGAGATGTGCTGTTAAGTATAAAATACATGCCAGATTTTGAAGACTCACTAGAGGAACCAAGAATTAAAATATCTCATTAATATTTTTCATAGTGATTGCATGTTGAAATGATAAACATTTGGATATATTTGCATTAAGCAAAATATATAATTAAAATTAATTTCATCTGTTTCTTTTTATCATTTTAATGTGGCTACTAGAAAATTCAAAATTACACATATGGCTCTCACTAGGTAACTATTAGACAAGGCTGCTCTAGCTAGTTTCCAGATTCCTCCATGGAAGTACGTGGCTAATACTTAATTCGGCTTTGCCTTCCTGGCTTTTGTGAGTTCAGAAAATTGGCAATTTGGAACCAATGGTTCCTGCTTTCTCTTGTGGAGCTGAGTACAGTCTGTCTTTCTTAATTTCCTCCTACTCTTTTTGCCTGCCTATATTCTTTAAACTGTCACCATGAGACTTCACCTAATAAGTCACTTTCCTTCCCTCCATTCTTTCATTCAATTAGAAACCACTAATCGATCACCTATAATGTAATCACTATGCCTTCTAGGCCTAGGAGTACAAAGATTACTAACACAAAAGTCTCGCCCTCTTGAAGCACCGTCTAGTGAGAGAGAGAGACCCTGAGATAATTATAGTTCTCTTGTTGCTAAAGAGAGGATTAAGAGCATCAGCACGGAGGCAAGATTAGGCAGGGCAGTAGAGACAGTCTGGAACTGCAGGCCAGCCATGACTTTGACCCAGAGATGTTCCTGAAGACTGCTGGCCTCAGCAGCACCATGGACACAGAGATGCCGATGGCCGTTTCTAGCTCAGCCCTCAAACTGAAACAAATCCTGCTGCCTGCATAATCGTATAACAAGTCTTACTTCTATTTTCCCAAAGGCAGCATTAAAACCATGTCTCCAATCCTTGTTCACCAAAGAAGCCAAAGTGAAGAAAAAGGCCATATCTAACCACTCATTGTATGTTTTTTTTCTTTTCTTTTTTTCCCCAAGCGTTTATTTATATTCCAGTTGGTTAACATAAAATATTAGTTCTAAGTGTAGGACTTAATGATTCATCACTTACATACAACACGCAGGGTTCATCACAAGTGTCCTCCTTAATTCCCACCACCTATTTAACCCGTCTCCCTACTGACCTCCCTTCCAGTAACCATCACTTTGTTCTCAGTAGTTAAGAGTCTATTTCTTGGTTTGCTTCTTTTCCCCCATATATTCATGTGTTTTGTTTCTTAAACTCCACAAGAGTGAAATCATATGGTATTTGTCTTTCTCTGACTTATTTCATTCACCATAATACTCTCTAGCTCCACATCATTGCAAATGGCAAGATTTCTTTTTTAAAGCTGAGCAACATTCCAGTGTGTGTGTGTGTGTGTGTGTGTGTGTGTGTGTGTGTGTGTGTGTATACATATATGTATACACACCACCTCCTCTTTATCCACTCATCATTTGATGGACATTTGGGATCTCTTCATAGTTCGGCTATTGTCAACAGTGCTGCTATAAACATTGGGGTGCATGTATCTCTTCAGATTAGTGTTTTTGTATTCTTTGGGTAAATACCCCATAGTGTGATTGCTAGATTGTAGGGCTGTCCTATTTTTAATTTTTTGAGAAACTTCCATACTGTTTTCCAGAGTGGTTGTACCAGTTTGCATTCCCACCAACAATGTAAGTGGGTTCCCTTTCTCGCCATCCTCACCAACATCTGTTGTTTCCTATATTATTAATTTTAGCAATTCTGACTGGTGTGAGGGGGTTTCTCATTGTAGTTTTGATCTGTATTTCCCTGATGAGTGATGTTGAACATCCTTCCATATGTCTATTATCCAGATGTCTTCTTTATATTCTTTAGAAAAATATCTATCTTCTTTAGAAAAATATCTATTCATGTCTCCTGGTCATTTTTTCACTGGATGATTTGGTTTTTTGGGTGTTGAATTTGATATGTTCTTTATAGATTTTGGATACTAACCCTTTGTCAGGTATGTCATTTGCAAATATCTTCTCCCATTCCATAGGCTTTCTTTTAGTTTTGTTGATTGTTTCCTTTGCTGTGAAGAAGTTTTTATCTTGATGAAGTCCCAATGGTTTATTTTTGCTTTCGTTTCCCTTGACTCTGAAGACTTATCTAGTAAGAAGTTGCTGTGGGTGAGGTCAAAGAGGTTGCTGCCTGTTTTCTCCTCTAGGATTTTGATGATTTCCTGTCTGACATTTAGGTCTTTCATCCATTTTGAATGTGTTTTTGTGTACAGTGTAAGAAAGTGGTCCAGTTTCATTTTTCTGTATGTTTTTGTCCAGTTTTCCCAATACAATTCGTTGAAGACACTATCTTTTTTCCGTTGGATCTTTCCCGCTCTGTTGAAGATGAGTTGACCATATAGTTGTAGATCTATTTCTGGGTTTTCTATTCTGTTCTATTGATCTAGGTGTCTGTTTTTATGTCAATACCATACTGTCTTGATCACTACAGCTTTGTAATATAGCTTGAAATAGTATAGGTTTCCTAAGTGTAGTGATGATTACTTTCTCCATCACATATTCAACTTTCAACGAACACCTCTTAAGTGGTTAGTACCATCCTGGGTCTGTGACTACAAGCTGACACAGCATTGAGGGAAACTGTCCAATGTTACAACACACTCTGAATTAGGTTTCCAATGTTCCAATGTTACAACACTCTCGGAATTAGGTTTCCCCTTACATGGAGGAAGACAAGGTAATTAATTAGGCGAACTAGCTTGTCAGGTGCTTCTATATTTTCTTAATTTTTATAGCAACTACCATATAAAATGGAGATTGCAGTCTCATATGGAAACTAAGGCTCAGCGGTGTCAGGACAAGGGCAAAAAAACTGCACAACATATTTAGGTAATAGAAAGCCATTTTATGTGACTGGAACAATATGTTGAATGGCAATAAAGAGCATGGAGGAAAAAAAAAAAGTGGTTTGGGCCAGACTATACAGGCACCTGCATACAGGCATCTGACTGGAACCACGGTCTATTAAGAAATCAATCAATCCATTAATTGGAAAGAATGTATTCACATTGCATTGCCTAGAATTGTGCTGAATTCTATAGGAGAGACAACAGAATTATCAGATGCCATTCTTACATCTGCATGAAGGACTAAATGGACAAACTTGTAAGCAGCCAACTTAGGACTTCCTGTGTAATTAAAGAATTGACACCCCCCCCCCCCCCCGCCCATGAATGAAACCAAGATCCTGGAATGCCACCACAGTACCAAGTACAAAAATCTGTCATGAGGTATCTTTCTCAAGTTCTGGAAACACAGAATATCAAGGACAAAAGAAACATTAGGAGAGAAACACCTTATTTCACTTTGTACTTAATGGAGGATAGAATTAAGATGCAGGAAGAGGCTTGCCTGAGGTCTCAAAAATTCTAATGGCCCAGCTGGGATCAGAATGCAGATGTCTTAATCACTGAAGGTGAGGCATATGAACAGAAAGAAAAAAAACAATCGACGGAGCCAAAGTCTTTATTAAACGATAGTCTGTGTCGGATTCTCTATGACAGTTGTGATGTCATCGGCATTACTAAAATATTTCAGCAAGACATTTCACACTTCAAAGGACTTCAAAAGACAATAAATGTATCTATAGGTATGAATATGTAAATACTATATTTGTCGAATTACGAACGTTCACACCAACATTCCCAGATGTTAGGCTCACTAATGTTCCAAATAACTAGGGACATAGGATCTTAAATAGAGCTGCCAGCTTTAGCCAAAACAAAACAAACACAACAAACCACGTGGTACACTCTGTATTGAATTTCAGATAAACAACAAACAATGTTTTAGTATTTGCATGTCCCCTGAAATATTCGGGGTATATGTATGCTACATTTTTTTTTTCCATTGCTTATCTAAAATCCAAATCTATCTGAATGTCCTGTATCTTATGTGCCAACCAAATTCTGGAGTTGGACTGCTTCGGTTTCCATTATTGCTGTGAAGCTTATTTGCTGTGTGCCATTGGGCAGAACCTTAAATTTTCAAGGCTTCTTTATAATATATGTATACACATTGAGAAAATATCAATAATATCCACTTCAGAAGATTTTTGTGAGTATCAAATGAAAACATATTTACAAAATGCTTAGGACAATACCTGAGTCGTGATATGTACTCACCAAGTTGTTGGTGCAATAATTGGGTGAAAATAGGTCATCTCTGAGAGGACTTAAACTTTATGTTTCTCCCAATAATCTGTGAGCAATGTTACTTCTGGGCATCAAAGGCATGACTTTATATCAGAGAGTGATAAATACAGGGCAGAAATAGTTTAGTACATGACCGAAAAATTTGCCTTTTCATTTAATTTAGCAATACTTACAAACAAAAAGGTGAAAAGCAGAAGAAATAGTGCTTTCCAATGCGAAGGTCTCACAATGACAGGGTAGGGGAGCTTCAAGCAATTTAAGACAAAATTAGCCAAATGGTGCGTTGGCCTCTTTCCCATGGCTGTGTACTGCACAACTGAAAGCAAATCCAGTATTTCTGAGTGGAGTAATTAGATAGGCCTCACTCCCGGAGGATTAATTCAGCTCCCAACAGATTATGGCAGCCACCTTTCATTTCCACGAACAGACTCCATCAGCACACTGATTTCAATTAGAGAAGTGAAGTTCTATTGACTTACGCTAGACACAAGGAGACGTAGCAGACAGATAACAAACTGGATTACAGCATTAATCTTATGGTCATGGCATCAGAGAGATTTTTAAATGCATTACCTCTCTCCCAAAGGAATCACAGAGATGTTTCCACCCTCCTATTGCAAGAAGTTTAATCTTTATGCAAGGTGATGGGTTGATACATAAATTGAGAGTGAAGTCAAGACCTCCTCACTTCCTGCAAAGTATTAAGTTTCTGGCTGGTCTTGACTGGAGCTGTATCTATCAGAGCCACACCTCCCAATGTTGGTCCTGACCAAATCTCTAGATGGAAAGGAAACTGCAAGTAAGTTGCCTAGATATCCATCTAGAAAACACCAATGAGCTACATAAGTTGACAACTTGATTATGTAGACGAGGTGAAAACACCCTCATACTAACAGTTAACGGCCCGTGACATTTAATGGATGAAATGAAAAAAGTAATATTTAGAGGCAAATGTCTGCTCTGCGTTTAGGCTTCTGCTCTTAATCTTCTGATGCCACTTTCTCTTTTTGTGTTTTGAACTCCCTCTTTTTGATGGTGTGATTCACCCTTCCTGTCATGCTCTACTTGGGTTGAATGACACAACATTATTCACCTTTCCCTGAATGATACAGAAATCCATTAGATCCCATATCTAGGACTTTGCCATGCAATCATGGCCCAAATCCTAGCCATCAGGCTGGATCTCAATATTTGCCCAAGCCCAGGATACCACCATCCAGATTCCAATCTCCGAGTTACCAGAGGAAGAAGATAGAGGAAAAGAATGCTTAAGGCCACGAAAAATCTCATCATCAACTGAATTTTACAAGGCTACCCTTATCAAAGGACACAATCAACCAAGTGAAAAAGTAACCCAAGGAATGGGAAAAAACATTTGCAAATTATATATTTGATAAGGGGTTATCTAGAATATATAAAAAATTCCTACAACTCAACAACACAATAACCTGATTAAAAAATTGGCAAAGGACTTGAATAGACATTTTTCCAAAAAAGATACGCAATGGCCAACATGTGTATGAAACAGTAATATTTAAAAAAGCGCAAATCAAAACCACGATGAGATATCATTTCACACTCAGTAAGATGGCTACTATCAAAAAAACAGAAAATAACAAGTGTTGACAAGATTGTGGGATCTTTGTTCATTGTTGTGGAAATAGAAAATGGTATTAGCCACTGCTTTGGATCCTCTCTCTCTCTCTGCCCTCCCCCCACTCACACTCTCTCTCTCTCTCTCTCTTAAAAATAAATACGCATTAAAATTTTTTTTAAATGGTTAAGATGGTAAATGTTAAGTTACATGTATTTTACTACAGTTAAAAGTGTTTTTAAAGGCTATAACTCATATCCTCTCAATGGAAAGGATGTCACCACCAAGAAGACAAAAACATGGACTTAAGGAAGAGAGATGGAAAAAAAAAACTTATCGCTTTATGTATAAAGCATAGATAAGCATAAAGTTCATACACAAGTATACAGAATATCTCCAGTTTTAAAATTCTGTGGGGATGATTATAAGTAAAAAGTGCTCAAAAGACTCCTTAGGGGCCAATAATGAAAAAATGTTGAGGAACTCTGCCCTAAATTATCATCTACGTTTCAGTTTCCAATCCCCAAATATCTACAGCAAATCTCTGCTCCCCTCAATCGTCACTATCACCCAAGTCAGAATCTGCTTCTGCTACCAACATCTATTGAGCACCAAGGGTGTCAAAAGTTCCATGACAGAGCATGGATAATGCTGAGGAGGAAACAGACAAGAAACAGTAAGAAAGTGGTCGTGTCAATTCCTTACGAATCGCAACCTTCAGTGGTTGCCTAACACACCACACGACTTAGAGCCCAAGCACCTCTTTATGGCAACAGGTCCATAAATCACCCACCTCAATCTGATCAGACTAATTTCTCCCAGTCATCATCTTCCATTGACACAGAAGTTCACTGTAACTTTGCACTTCCTGTTACCTGTGACTACAAATCCCTCCCTTCCTGTGGCTTGATCTTCAACTAGTGAATACCACTGAAATGGTTTACAAGCCAACTCAAATGCTATCTCCTCAGGAAAGTAAAATTAGCCACCCCTTTCTCTGCGGTCCCAAGCCCACTATGTAAATATATCCATTGGGTGTTATGCTTGTTTACGGTTTTTTTTTTTCATGCTTAATTATATGCTTACCTGTGCCATAAACTGAGAACTCTCTTAGAGCAGAGAATATGCCCGAATGTTATGTTGCCCTGTATTGAATATAAAATGCAGAGTGCTGGGGCATGTGGGTGTCTCAGCTGATGAAGCATCTGACTCTTGATTTCAGCTCAGGTCATGATCTCACAGTTTCTGGGTTCAAGGCCGGCATGGGCTCGAAATAAATAAATAAAATAAACACTTTAAATAAATAAATAAATAAATAAATAAAATAGGTAGATAAAATGCAGAGTGCTGAATGGACAAACTAATAAATGAGTAAAAATACAAGATGAGGGGGTTACCATTTTTAACTTAGAGGGTATAAGATTTATGGAGGAGGGGGCATTTGGATTCAAATGTAAAACTGCCTCTCCTTCCAAAATACACGATTAAAAATGATTTTAAAATCCCCTCTGGCTTATCAAACTAATACTTAAGGTAAAAAAGAAAAAAATTGAGAAGTTACAGACATATTCAGTGAAGCAGGAAGAAAAGCACCTCTTCGCTTTACCCAGAAGCAACCATCATTAATATTTTAGATATGTTTTCTTTCAGCATTGAACTAAACATTTTTCTCTACAAAATTGAGATAATATAATTTTATAATCTACCTCCCTTACTTAATGCTATATCGTAAGTATTTTCATTATCATTAACAAGCATTATAAATATAATTGTTAGTGATTGCATCTAATTCCTTCACATGAATATATATCATGATTTACATAATCATTTTCATAGCACTGGATTTCTAGGTGGTTTCCGGTTTCTTGCTCTCATAAATAATGCACATATTTACTCATAAATATTTATTCACATTTCTGATTATTTCCTTGGGATACATTCCTAGAAATAGAAATAGTCAAATGGTGTTAGAATGTGAAGGCTTTTGAGATATAATGGCCAAGTATTTTGTAGAAAGTTGGTAGCAGTTTATGTTCCCAGCAGAAATGTGAGACGTTTAGGTTTGAGAGCGTTTTGGCAAACACAAGATAATACCCGCATTATTACCTTTATTTTCCCTTTTCCACTGAAACTAATCTGTCACCCGTCCAGCTGTTTCTCATTGTAAAACGCTGCTCGATTTCTCGCTTCCTTTCTATTTTCAAGTTGCTGTTCTAAGCCAGGTTCCTGGTTATTTTGCTCATATAAATTGGCCCAAATCCCTCATTCAAGTTCACCTTCCTCATATCCCTGCTGACACTAACCTCAGACTTCATTTCAGCCTCTTCTAAATGCCTTTGCCTAAGTAATCAGTATCAGATAAGCTCAAGTTCAGTTGTTCTTTGGTCCAAATGAATTGTTTGTCTTCTCAGAGCAAGACGGTGCACATAACAACTCATTTAACCAACATCTGATGAACACTATACTAAACACCTGAGCTACAAGGAGAACAAGGTACAGTCCTCACCTCCAAAGACCTAAATAAAGATCAAGTGCGGAAGAAGAGGAGTAAATACATGATAATAGAGGTACTTCAGTAGGAATAATCACAGTAGCAGGAAGGAGGGGGAACATATATTATGATCTTGGGAGGCCTGGAAAGGCTTTATGGAAAGGCAATATCTACATACAAATCCCGTGCTGTCAGGTGAGAAATCAGTGAGGCAAAGCCATTTGTCATAGACTGCATGTTTGGGTCCCCTCAACATTCATATGTTGAAGTCCTAACCCTCAATGTGATGGTATTAGGGGCGGGGCTTCTGAGAGGGAGGAGTCCTCATAATGGAATTAGAGCTCTTGTAAGAGACTCACAGCTTGTTTCCTCCCTCTCTCCCTGTCTCCCTCTCCCTCTCTCTCCTTCCACCATGGAGGACACAGCAAGAAAGTGGCCCTTTGTAAACTAGGAAGAGGGCCCTCCACCAAAAACCCAACCATGCTGACATCCTGATCATGAGATTTCCAGCCTTCAGAACCATGAGAAATAAACATTTGTTGCTTAAGCCACTGGCTGTATGGTATTGTTATAGCAGCCCAAACTAAGACCCATTCTAGACAGAGGGACAACAAGGTGTAAAGACAAAGAGGTGAGGAAGGAAAAATGGGAAAAGACAAGCCATAGACTGAGAGAAAATACTTGAAAAACAACTACTTTATAAAAACTTGTAAACAAAGGACATTAGGTGAGAACTAAGGAAAACTAAGTATGGATTTTGGTTAAATAATAATGTGTCAATGTTGGTTTTTTAATCATAACAAACGTGCCACACTAATTTAAGATGTTAACAGAGGAAACTGGGTACAAGATATACGGAAACTCTCTGTAACTACATTAGCAATTTTTGCAAATCTAAAACTATTCTAAGAAAGGAAGAATTTTTAATGTACTGCTGGATTCGATTTGCTAGTATCTTGTTGAGAATTTTTGCATCCATGTTCATCAAGGATATTCGTCTGTAATTCTTCTTTTTAGTGGGGTCTTTGTCTGGGTTTGGAATCAAGGTAATGCTGGCCTCATAGAATGAGTAAAAACCAAACTATATATATCTTATCTTGATTTCACACATACACAAAAAATAAAATCGAAGTGAATTAAAGTCCCAAATGTGAAAAGTATATTTTTAAAAAATGTTTATGAGAAAACATAGGATAATTCCTATATGAAATTAAGAGACGAAAGGATTTTCTGAACAAAATATAAAAAGTAAAACTTATAAAAGAAAACACTGATAAATTTGATATATCAAAATTTTTAAATTTTGAATGAGAAATCACGATAAACAAACGTTAACACAAGCCAAACACTGAGAGACATTAATTGAAATCTATAAAACAAATAAAGGATTGGTATCCAAAATATTTAAAGAATGCCTTAAGCCCATTAGAAAAGAACAAACATGCTCACTTTTTCAATAAATTAGGATAAATTGTTTGTTAATAAATAAGAGATTATAAAGTTTCAAGTATTATTTTTCTTAGAAAAGTCAAATTCAAACATGGTTCTTGGCTTTAACAAAAAGAATTCTGTTGTAAACTCATCCTACAAGGAACTCAATTTTCTTTTAAAATAAATAGTTATATATTTTTTTAATGAAAGGAAAAACAAACAGAAAACAAACAGCAAAGAATATTGTGATGGTTAATTTTATGTCTTAACTTGGCTAGATTATGGTGCTCAGTCATTTGGTTAATCAGGTTAAACAGGAGTCTAGATGTTGCCGTGAAGGTATTTTCTAGATGCAATTAATGTTTAAATCAGTAGACCTGGAGTAAAACAGATTAGCCTCCCTAATTTGGGTGGGTATCATCCAATCAACTAAAGGTTTAAGAGCAAAGGCTGAGTTTTCCCAAGGAAAAAGGAATTTTCCAGACTATAGCAAAGAGTTTCCCCCGAGTTTCTAGCCTTTGAACTCAAGACTGAAATGTCAAATCACCTAAATCTGCAACCTGCCAGCTTTGCCATGTTATGAGCCCATTCTTTAAATTTCTCAGTAGACACAGATACAGAGATAGATATATAGAATAAGAGAAAAGATAAAAACAATTTAGTCAAGCTGGAAATATATGTGTTGATAATTCAGATATTCCACATTGAGGGACACAGTCTAGATAAATTCTCATATACCTACCAAAAGGGATGAACAGAAAGTTTTTCACTATAGTATCATCTGTACCAGCAAAAAATAAAGAAAAAAGAAAAAAAAAAACCTAAAAATCTATTGACAGAGAAACATACACATGGTGGCTTTTTAAATGGACTACAATAGCTATTACAATGAGAACATTAGCTCTATATGCATCAGCAGAAATCCTAGAGAAAAACACAAATGGTATATTATAAAATGGTTACACAGGTTGATAATATATGTGTATATTTTTAATACATGGAATATCAAACACTGTTTACAAATAGATGCATGTATAAAAACTACGATGTAAAGCATCAGTTGGAAGAATGAACAACAACCACATGGCTTTTTGCTTCTGAAGGAGGAGGAAGAAGGGGGCGGGGGGAGATGAAGAGACATTGAATGGAATTTTGACTAAATTTATATTTTGTTTTACTGAAGTCTGAAGCATGTATTAAAAGGTTAAGATTTGTTACTCACGTACATGGATGTTAATTACATTACACTATAATCTTATGTATGTTTGAATTTTATCTTAAGTTTATTTCTTTTGAGAGAGACAGAGAGAGTGCGCACGTGCAAGGGGAGGGGCAGCGAGAGGGAGAGACAGAATCCCAAGCAGGCTCCAGGCCATCAGTGCAGAGCCAGGAGCAGGGCTCAAACTCACTAACCTTGAGATCATGACCTGAGCCGAGATCAAGAGTTAGCCACTTAACCTACTGAGCCTGAATTTTTTTATAATTAAAACAAAAGTCATTTTAGCAATCCAAGGGAGAGACACAGGTGACCTGAGAGTAGGGCAGTGTTAAGAAAAGTGGACAGATAGGGTCTGCCAATCAGCAACCCGCACCTTATCACAGAAGGTAAGAGAGAGGGAGCTGGGAAAGAAAGCTCCTGAAGGGTGTGTCCTAGATTTCTGGCTAAGGCGCCTGTGGAGGAGGAGGTTCTGAGAAAGGACTGGAGAAGGTAGAGTAAGTTGGAGTCTGAGAGAATCTTCTATGGTGCTGGTACCAATGCAAGACACATTACTAACACGCAGAAAAAGTTTTCTGACTGATCTGAAAGGGGAGCTGGCACAAAGACATCGTATTTCAAAGACTATGCTCTCCTCCTTTCTAGGTATTTTGGTATATTGGGTCTATGTACTCATCACAGGCCAAGTCAACTAGGTAACAGAGGATAGGGGAAGCATTCTTACATAATCTAGTTACAGCTGTTGTTAGACAACAGATTCTAAGTGAATCTTATTCTCAACTTTAACAACACCCTGGAGAAAATAGCCATTACATTTCAAATGGAAAAATATGGCTCCCCTTTAAAAAAAAAAAATCAATAAATTCTCTGGAAGAAAACAATAAATGACTTCCTTTTTAGAAACTGATCAGTAGCTTTCCTGCTATTCAGGCACAGTCTGTAAAATCATACTCAAAGATGATCTGGTTGAAAAGAAAGTCAACAATAATATAGATCAACAGCCTGTTTTACACTTGAAATGTTTGCAATATTTGCCATTTATTGACACAAGTCCCCTCAAATCTAACCCAGTGACCAACTTGACCTCCCCCTTGGTCTCACTTTGTTTCTCCTTGACTACAGCTAGGTGGCAAGCAGAAATAATCAACACAACATTTATCACAATAGGCTGTAATTGTTTGTTTCCATGCCCTCCCTTGTTTTGGTCATTAGCCTGTTTGGGAACAAGAGGCAAATTTGGGGAAGGGGGCAGCCAGCCAGGCAGCTGCTTGGGATCGGTCATCTCTAAGGAACTGTAACAAAGCTGGAGCAAAGCAGAAATACGGTGCCCACTGGATTCTATTTGTTCACCCAATTCTTACATAACAAGCCTCTCTCCTCTGCTCTCTCTCTCAAATAAAATGAAAAAAATTAAAACAAATACAAAAGTCACTACTTGCATCCTCAGTCTCTGTTGAACGTTTTTGTTAAAGGCAGTGTGTAAATCCCACCTCACTACTGACCCAGAGACCAGACAAGTGGGTATTATCTAGTGTTAGCAAAATTATCTATAATCCCCACACCAAATAACACACAATTTAGTTCTATTAACTAAAACCTGTGTCTTGGGGTGCCTGTGTGAGTTAGTTAAGCATCCAACTCTTGATTTTGCCTCCGATCATGATCTCAGTCGTGAGATCAAGCCCCAAGTCAGGTTCTAGGATGGTCATGAAGCCTGCTTGAGATTCTCTGTCTCCCTCTCTCTGTGCCCTTCCCCAACTCGTGTGTGCTCATATGTGCTCACACACACTCACTCTCGATAAATAAATAAATAATAAATAAAACCTGTCTTCTTAGAGTGTCTACAATGACCACTAAGAAGATCTATGGCTCAGAAAATTATAATTCCAAGTCATTGCATATAATCAAGAATATTTCACATCTAGAACATGTAACAAGTCTCTTAGTTTGAACATAAAATGTTATAAAAGTTTTATGTATGGGAAGTTTCTCCCAACATCAGTAAATATTAAAAACAAATACTGTTTGGATGGCTTCCAGTTGTTGCTTGGTGAGTCTTTTCCATTTCTCATTCTGGCCATATGTGAGACTGTGTGTGTAATTCCAATCTTTTCTCCTAACACTAAGTGTCTGGCCTACAAAGTATTCAATAGTTGTTTGAAGAATTAATGAATTTAATAATCAGTACTCATTATCTACTCATCCTTCATTGTTAGAAAATCCACTAGCTCCTATGATAGCCTGTGATTTTATTGTAGCACAACTCTGATGGTTAGAAAAGAATTTGTAAAATTTAAATATCTATTGGTCTTCTTGAATCTCCCAATCATGGATATATTCTATGGACACACTGATCTAATTTTATGGACACATATCATTACAGATAAAGTATGGAACTCAATCAGGAGTTCTGATTCCTAGGAAACACAGAGACCTTCCCTGACAACATTTGAATTGTGAGTAATCTAGTTGACCCTCCTTATTACCTTGATCTTTACACACACAGTTTTGGTGGGAAAAGAGAGTAGAGTTGGCAGATATTTTCCAGAACTTCTATTTGGTAAAGATGAAGACTTCCTAAAAAAGTAGTGGAAAGAGAACACTAAATATGAATTTCTCTTGCTCTAAATACAGTATGGAAGGAAAGAATACTAATACTGAAGGAGAATGTATTGCATGCCAGATGCTTTACCCCATCATCTCACTGATTCTGACAACAATTCCTAAGCCGTGTACTACTGACTGCATTTTAAAGACAGACCATTAGGACTCAGAGAAATTAACATCATATCAGTTAACATCATAGAAAGAGTGGAATGTCCAGCATCTGTATCCAGGTCTGCCTGGAATCTTGCCCACCTATGATGTTGGCTAGGTTCAATGTAATTAGGATTGGTGTGTATTCTTCAACCAACCCCCTTCGACATCTAACTCATCCACCCACACTTACACCTTGAGCAGGAAGGGAAGAGGAATTTTTAAAATTATTTCCATAATGAGATGCTAAAGTCAAAGGAATAGAGGAATGAGAGTTCATGGAGATTGTCAGATACTCTAAATCTGCACAAGGTTATAGAGGCTAGAAGTGGCTTTAATATGTCTATAAGATAAGACACGTGATGCCAACAATCTATTATTGAAAGGGGCTCATTGTGGTAGTGATTCTCGGAAAAAAGAAGCACCAAAGGGTTGGTTTAATTTTTTAAAAACCTTTAATGATTTAGATATGCCTCCTCAGGGAGCATGCCTCTTGAGAGCCTTTGAGAATCACTGAAAGAAAAATAAAGAGGTTATTTTCTTGTTTTGTTGATGATGTAGGTTTTTCCCTAAGAAACAGAGATCAGCCAGGTTAAATTATATCACAGTAGTTAAACAATTTATTTTTAAACTCCTGCCACTAACTTGTATTTTGCATATTCAATACTGCTATAACCTATACTACTCAAAGTGAGGGACGCTGACCTGAAGCGTCAGCACCAGCAGGAAGCTTGCTAGAAATGCAGAATCCCAGGCCCCACTCTGGTCCTATTGGACCAGAACTTACATTTTGACAAGATCCAAAGGTGGTTCTTATGCATTTTGGCTTTTGAGAGCACTGGTCCACATTGCACCTAAATATTTCCCCCTTCCCGCCCCATTAGTATGAAGTAAGCATCCCTCATATGTGTACGATAACTCCCAAGGCCCTTATCATTCACTTATGACACTGTGTTCAAATTGCTTGCTTCAAGGTCTCCCTTTCCTGCTTGGATATAATCTCTTCAAGATAAAACTGGTGCCTTCCATTTCTACCACAATGATGGTTGGCAAACTAACAGTGCCTAGCACAGAGAATATTTTCATTAAATGTTTAGAAATCCCATAGGATTGTGAGTTTCTGAAGGTCAAGAACTACATATTGGTTGGTATTCACGCATCTTTAAGACGTAGCAAGGTTCTGGCATATGCTAAATGCTCAGTATGTGTTGACCTGAATATGTGCCTGATTCACCCCAGAACATGGGATGAACTGAAAATGTGCCCAATGTGACTTTTGTCAAGCTTTCTCTGATGTCTTCCAATCCTTATGAAGCCCTAATTTCCCTGTGTTCTTACATCATGCTGCTTATTAATAATAACAGCAATAAACACTTGAATAGGTAACTTGTATCTTCACAGTCTCATTAATTATTAGATTGACACTAAGAAAGTGTTCTTGATAGTCAAACTACAAAGTTCAAATAAGTCCTTGAGAGTCTGAGTCAGATTCAAAGAATATGTAATTTTCCCAGTGTCACAAACCTGGTAGGTGACAGGGTCAGGATGCGTTCTCAGATCTTCTGGCCCAATGCTCTTTCCCATTATACCAAATGGCATAATGATTGTTGTAATCAAATGGCATCTGATCTTTTAGGAAAGTTACTCAGACATTTGCTGGCACGTGATTTTACTTCATATTCTCATTACAACTACTTCACTCAGCTGTATACACTAATTGTTTTTTCCAAGAAATTTGTCTGTCTGGTTCTGTAGTAAGCGTCTTCTTTATCTGTGCATTTATCTATCTATCTATCTATCTATCTATCTATCTATGCACTCACCCACTTACCCAACTATTTATTGACTCTTTTGAACAGTGTCAGCCCAAGAGTGGTCATTCAGTATTGGTTTAGTCGAGCTGATTAGCCTCCTTTGATCAATATTGATGATTTGAGTCCCTGAGATTCACTGGTAAAATAATCACATTGCCAGATGACAATTATAAAGTCATCGAACATTAGAGCTAGCAGATGCCTTTAGAGATTATCTCCGGTAACCTCCACTCCTGCCAGATGAACAGGCTGAATGGCAGAGAGGAAGAGTGATATGCCTGAGTTCACATTACAAAATGTTTTATGTAGCTTTTCCTGTAGGGACCTGAATTATCTGCCTCATATTCCTGCATTGATCACAAGCCAGGTTGTTGCCAGATCCCCACTTAACTTGGGCATAGAACCAAATAATTAAAAAATGCCCCCAAAGCCCCCATATAATAGATGCCTTCTATGGCTTGCAGCTGACGATGTACTCATATTGCTGATCCTAAGAGCAATTCGGAATGACTGAGATGGACTGCCACATGTAAATATTCATGACACAAACGCATCAAGCCTTGAACAAGAACATATGTGAATAATTAACAAGATAGTGATTTGTAGCATCGCGGTCCTAGATAACCTGCCTCCTAGAGAGAGAGCCTAACTGAAGCTGCTTTTCCTTTTACAAGGCAACAACAACAACAAAAAACTCACGACGGGAAATTGTAATGTTATCACTTTTGTGAGAGAGTTTTGGAAGGTGAATCTTTAAGGAACAGCTTTTCTTCTAAAGTAGTTAAATACTCATAACCAGACACCCTGTTTAAGATGGTGCACACATGGTTTACCCACTACTCTGTAATGTCGCTAATCTTGTTCTTCTCTTTCCCTCCCACCGTATACGTAAGAAAAAGGAACACTGACTCTTTCTGTGGGTTGATTCAGGATTGAAAGAGCACGGTTATTTTCATTTTAGCACCGTGATTTCACCTGACAGCTTGTCACTCGCCCTCAGAAGTGCTGTCATCTATACCTTCACCGAGGGGCAGCAAATTAGGAGGGGTGGCAAATTAGGAGACGCAGCAAAGGGAAGACAGGGAGAGTCCCTATGCTCTCTTGGATGCCTTTCCCTAAAAACAACCCCCGCACCCCACCTTTTTCATCTCTGAAGAAAACGAGAAAATCTGAGGACACAGCCCCCCATGTTACATGTGTATCCTGTAGAGGTACTGTCCACCCTCCCTCTCCTTCCCTACCCACTTCTCTCCCCACGGAGGAGAGAGTCTACTTCTTTCCCTTACGTGAAAATCCCCACTTCGGAAGACCTTTTGAAACTATCTACTTTTAAAGCCGAATACATATCTATCCCTTGACACAGATACATGAGTACATTTGTCTACCACATGACAAAGATAAGAATTTCACAGTGGTTTTATTCATACGAGCTAAAAACTAGAACCCAAATGTCTATCTACAGTAGAACGGATAAACCAATTGCAAAATATTCACCAAGTGGAATACCATACAACAGTTAAAGAGAACATCTGTTACAAGCAACGTCATAGTTGAATCTTACAGACACCGCCACGAATGAGTGAAAGAAGCAGGCCACGAAAGAGCACACTGTCTAATGGAGTATATGAAGTTCAAGAACAGCAGGAACTATAGTTCCAGAAGTCAGAATATTGGTTACCTGATTTTTTAGGAGGTAAAGGGCAGACAGTGTAGGTATGACCTTAGGAAGGGGCACAAAGCGTCCTTCTAAAGTATTAAAAATATTATATATATATATATATATACATATATATATATATACATACACATATATACATATATACACACACATATATAAATTATATATTATATATATACATATATATATACATATATATGTATGTGTATAATATATATATATAAAAATTGTTGGTTTGTGCACTGAAGATTTGGGTATGTATCCACACCTCAATAAATATTTTGCTTAAATGATAATTGACCTTTTCCTCCCAACAGCTGTCAATTGCCAGAATTATGTATACAGTGGTGGTGCTAGTTTAGGGCTCTTTCCCTTAGCAGCCACCCACTTTGGGTTACCCATATTTTTTTTTTTTTCACAAAGGAGTTCCTTTTAGAAAGTGTGTATCCTGACCACAACAAAATATTTTGAAATAAAAATTTGAACCCAGCTTAACAAAAACATTTTAACAAAAAACTCATTTTCATTATACATGCAAATTCAGGGCAGATGTGTTCAGAGGAATAACCCAAGTCCACTCACCACTAGAAGAAAAGTAAAAATGAATGAGCATTTCTGAAATACTGCAATGATTTTCCCCCTGGCTTCTTGTCAAGACTGGCAACAGTAATACAGAAACACCAGGAGAAAGGCCTCTCTGGGAAGATGGGACTAGAATTCTCAGACAGTGCTGGGTGACTGGGAAACGTAAGTCAGCTTTGAAGTCTAGGGGCACCCCTTATGGGGAAAAGATGAGGCCCCTTTTGAGGCGACCCATTCTATCCCTCATACATACATGTATTACCTCATTTGACACCTTTAAGATCACTTGCTTTATAAAGTAAGGCTTACAGACATTAAGCAACTTTCCCCCAAAGCCAAAGAGCTTTTGGTTGGGGACCCCGATTAGAGCCCTCATTGTCTAACTCCCAGATTTTGTGACATGCCTTTTCTATTCTTACTGGCTGGCTTTCTTAGTGTGGCTTCTAGACTGAAATATTTGGAAAGGACTTAAGGATTGCCTTGGATCAGTCATGGTACATTTTCCCCCAATAAAGTGCATGGTATTTTTTTGTTTTTGTCTATCTTGATAAAAATGTGTGAATTTACCCTGTCACAAGTCAAATGGAACTAAAACTGGTGACTTATAATCCAGACAACTGTTTTATCATTTACCTTGTTGTATTTGAATTTGTTTCTCCCTTGGAGAATTTTGCAGGAGGGGCAAATGGGCATGATCCTCGATTTCAACCCTACTGACTGCCCCTTGGGTACCTGTTCAAGCACACCCTGGCAACTACAGCACTTCACCTCTAGTTGCAACCGACAGCTCGTCCCTAATTGTTAACTGGCTCTGTGCTCTTGACATTGGAACCTAACAGAACCTCAGTCTGGAAACCAACTTCCAGCTCCAAACACCTCCCTTTCCCACCAGACTCTACTCACCAGCCACGCCAGCCGTGTTTTCACACACAGCCTCTCCAGGCGATCTCCATGTATTAGAATTTGGGGGAAATATGCTGTGTATTGAAATCCTTATGTGGAAGCAATGCCTTAAAGAATTTAAATATTGCCAGTTTTTCTTGGTTCTTCACCAGTCTTTCACAAGTAGCTGTGGCACACTAGTTACCCAGACAGACCTGGGGCAGTCTAATCAGATTCTATTGTCGCACAGTCTGTTTGCAATTGAGGATGCTTCTTCAGGGAGGCAGAGGGGAACCTCTTAAGTTCCTGAGGTGGCAAAGGGCTGCACGTGACAGTCACTCGAAGTGCATTTGCTGCCTTTATGTTTCCAAATAAGTATCATGGAACCCTTGAGAAGTCTAATTACTTTAACCAAAGGCATAGTTTATAAAAGTTGAGTAGCTATGGATAATGTGGGTGAATTTTGATATTAATAAAACTTTAATTAAATGACACAAGTAGAAATAGAGGATTCTGGTTTTATTAAAATGAGAAACCCAAATAGGAATTTTTTCTCTCTTAGAAATACTGAAGAAAAGCTTGTGACCTTCTCTCCACCTCTCACTCATACCTCTGTGCAAGGAAACAAGGAGTTCAGTCTGTTTTCTCTGTTTCTGCTACCCTAGGACAAGGTCACTGGACCATGGATTCTCTGCCCTGTGCTCCCTGGTCAAAGTCAGTTCAGGTGAAAGACTGGGAGCCCATTGTGGGATTGGGTTTAAGCCATGTATCTCTGTATAGTTTGCCAGTAATAAACCTTATTTCAAAAAGATTCTGTGCTTGTAGGAGACATATATTTCAGACATCCAATGATGCTAGAGAACACTAAAAGGAAAAAAATACTCCAATGACTTGGCTTAAGAGCTAAACCACTATCCATAAAATTACAATTCTCTGTATGCTCCTTCTTTCTTTTTAAATTTTTTAATGTTTTTATTTATTTTTGAGACAGAGAGAGACAGAGCATGAGCAGGGGAGGGGCAGAGAGAGAGGGAGACACAGAACCTGAAGCAGGCTGCAGGCTCTGAGCTGTCAGCACAAAGCCCGACGATGGGCTCAAACTCACGGACTGTGAGATCATGACCTGAGCTGAAGTCAGACACTTAACTGACTGAGCCACCCAGGCGCCCCTGTATGTTCCTTCTTGTTCCCATTCTTCTCCCACACACTTTCTATCACAGAGAGAAGCACTACTGAACTTTGTGTTTATCATCCTCCTGAATATTTTCTTTTTTTTATTTTTTAATTTACTTATTTTTAAATATAATTTATTGTCAAATTGTTTTCCATACAACACCCGGTGCTCATCCCAATGGGTGCCCTCCTTAATGCTTATCCCCCACTTTCCCCTCTCCCCCACACCCCCATCAACCTTCAGTTTGTTCTCAGTATTTAAGAGTCTCTTATGGTTTGCCTCCTTCCCTCTCTGTAACTTTTTTCCCCCTTCCTCTCCCCCATGGTCTTCTGAAGATTTTCATATACTTACGCATTCCTTAACAATATCAAATTTTGTTTTGCTTATTTATGTTTATATATGAATAGTATCATATTAACATATTCACATAAAAAGTTCCTTTTTTCACTTGAGTAACATATTTTACTCAATATCATGTTGTCAAGGTTTATTCATGTTGATAGATGTATTATTGCTAGTACATTCATCTTAACTGATTATAGCATCCCCATGGATTAATATACTGCATCTTTATGGTGATGGATATTCAGGTTGTTGGCTCTATTTCACTATTAGAGGCATACTACTGTGAATATTCTGTGATATGCCTTCATGTACACATATGTGAGTTGCTCTACGGTATGTATCTCAGAGGAGAATTACTACATCCTAAGGTAAGTGCAATTTCACTGTTACAGTATACTGCTGATATTTGGATCTCTGATTCCTCATCTTTTTCTTAGTTATTGCAGATCCCACAGGAGAGAAGAGATGATTTACACTTCCTCCTTCTTCTCCCTCAGGTGACCTTCCTTCCTTCTCCTTTTGCCTCATGAATGCTTAATCATTTCTTAAGACTCTGCTAAGTTTGTCTCTCCTGTGAAAGTTTCCCTGGGCCCAACAGATAGAGTGATCTCTCCCTCTCATTTGAGCTTTCATGGCTGGTGCTTCTATGTGGGACATGTCAATTACCAAACCCTGTAGATCCTACCTGTATATATATTGGAACAAATTTCACAAAGGCTATAATCTCCAGAAGAGAAACCAAAGAGCAGACTTCAAAAAAACCATTCTATAGAGACACCATGTCCTTCAATCGATTCCTCATCACCCCAAACTCCAACAACTAGAAAGGCTACCCAACAGTAGCATCCTTGGCATTGCCCTTGATGTTCTCTTAGCCAGAACACTTGGGTTCTTTATGGAAGTTGGGGTGTAAAATCAATTTTGTTAACTCTAACACACACACACAAGTAATACAGTCCCTACCCACATTCTCCTGCCATCTACTTGATCAGAGAAGGTACACATGTGAATCTATTATAACAAGAAAAATCCATGTGTGGAATTACAAAATCATGGGGCTTTGAAAGTTGGAAGTGTTCACAGGTGATATCAATAGAATCTCCCTTCCATAAATAAGAAACAATCTCTTGAGGTGATTTTTCACCTGAAATAACACAGCCAATCGGTAGCAAAGTCAGAGCTCATGATAACTCATTTTCTTTAATGCAGCAAATATTTATAGAACACTCAAACCCACCACATCTTTATGTATATGTTAATTAGGACAAATCTAAGGAATTTAATTTTGCTAAAACTGCTTTCTTGTAGATCTACTCTGTGAGTATTGCCATATAAGGTATATCATGGGCCTTACAGAAGACATTATTATCACTAGAATTTACACAAAACTTATGTTTCATCTGGTGGCAGTAACACAGGAAAATGGTGATATATGAGTGTGTAACAGGATGTAAACTTTGACATTTCACCTGAGGAAGTGAAATAAAATAGACAAGAAATTCCAAGATGGGATACCCTACCACCTGCAGACATTTCAAAGTAATTCTGGGAGCTGTATGGATCTGAAACCCACAAGGAAGAAAAAAAAGAGATCATAAGAATAGAAATTAGGAAGAATAATTTTTGTGAAAATTATTTGTTTGGAAAAGTTACACTATGACACCCCCCCCCCCCATCCTTTCTCTTCTCACCATCTTACTTTAAATTTACAGGTCTATTTAAATTTGCAGGGCTATTTGGCTCTGTGTTTCCAGGATCTGGGGGGATGCAGGAATTTGGAAAGTGACATATACCTGAAGAATAAAGGGGAGAGCTGGATGGAACGGCCCGTAGTTACAAGGCCGATAGGGGGTGGGGGCTTGGGAAGTCACTGAACTCCCCTGTGTGAATTATCAGTCTTCTGATATGAAGTCTCACTGGTAAGCTCAGCCATTTAAATAGGAATCCTATCAAAGAGGGGTTCTGCCAGAGGGCAAGGAGATCTATGGAATATATGTGGAGCAGACTGGCAGAGATATGCATGGAGTACGGATAAGGACCACACTAACCAAAAGTAAAGACACTGTCCACGTCTGTAGAGTCACACTTAGGGAAGTTTAGTAGTAGAGCCATCAAAGAATCCATGGACATTACCCATGAAAGCTGAGCTGAACCCATCAGCCAGAATCCATCTTGTAAGCCAAACTTATCACTGACCAACCAAGAATTTTCTCAGTCTATTCCCAATTTTCCCCCCCGCATTCAATAGAGGTAAGTTGTCAACTTAGCCTTAAGAAAACAGGTGAACAGATAATAAAGAAGGAAGGAAGGGCTAATCATACTTCATTCTCCAAAACATAGACTGGCCTACTTAGGCTGCCGCAACTTAGTGAGTGGGTTGGGGAAGAGGGTCCATATCTTTAAATGAAGACTAAAGTATTCATTTGTAGATTACCATGCCCATTATTCATTGGACATTTCTAACTCATCTGATTTTGATACACAAAATGACTGGTTATCTCTTATTTCCAAGAATGTCCAGAAAATGATACATTGTGCCAAAATTCTCAGTGGCCTGGGTAACTGCCCCAATAACGAAATAATTAAGAGTTGAAGACAAAAAATAAAGCCCTGTTTTGATCACATTCCTCGAGTCCTGGTTTTCCACACTACTGTTACAAATATGACTGCGTTCCAGGCACTTCAAATGATTTCACTGAATTCCTCTCATGCAAGTTGGATAGTAATACACTCACTTTTCAGAAATAGTTCAGAGAATTTAAGGCACTGACCATATTAAACACATTACCATGTATGGAAAGAACCTGCCTTCTAATACTATGTATCGGAAGAACCTGCCTCCTTCCAACAAACAAGTGCAGCTGTGAGGTTCTAAAGGCCATTTTCCTTCAATCTCATGGCGTCAGGTAGCATTGCAGACAAGTGGCAGGATGAAACAACAAAATAAGTAGCAAAACATTTTACGGGTGTAATGTAAACAGTAAGCGGCATCTCTGCCTCAAATCCAAAAGAAAACCCACATCAACCACACAAAAAGTCTTAGAAAGGACCGTAAGTATTGACTAAAGTCACTTAAAAAGGCACCTAAGAGAAATTATGTTCAGAACACCGTGTAAACTTCTTAAAATCTTCCACTCCATTTCTCTTCTAATCTCGTGTAATCAGCTACCCTCAGTTCTCCCCCTCTACTCTCAAAAACATCCAAAATTCTCTTCCCTAACTCAGGGAGTTTACTGACGTTCCTTCCTAAATTCTCTTGCTAGCCTGTCAGATGATGGTTTCCTCTGAGAAGCTCTTTACTGTTCGTAATAATAATAGAGCAAAAATGTCTCCCTTCTTTCACCCAGTCTACCCTGACCTTCATCACCACAATCAACATGCTGAGAAGGGTCAGAGGTGATGGGAGAGGGGAATGTCCATAAATATTTTATGTTACATTTTATCTCTCACGTGGGAGTTCATAGAATGGGAATCTATTTGTACTTTTATAACAGAGACACTTCAAACAATAAGAGCAATTATACAGGGCTTCAAAGGAGGGGATGAGTTTGAGTACTTGTATTATTAGTATATCAGCAGTAAGTCCACTCTCTTATTCCAAATGCTAAGAAGTTGAACGCTAAATTCAAGTACAGTTGACCCCTGAACAATGTGGGGGTTAGGGCAGCTGACCACCCCCACCCCCCACAGCCAAAATTCACATGTAATTGCTGACCCCCCAAAAAAACTTAACTACTAATAGCTTACTGTTGACTGGAAGCCTTGCTGATAACGTAAACAGTTGATTAACAGATATTATATGCATTATGTACTATATTCTTATAATAGACTAAACTGGAGAAAAGAAAATAAAGAAAATCGCAAAACACATTTACAGTACTGTATTTATCCAAAAAAAAAGCCCATATGTAAGTGGACACACACAGTTCAAACCCATGTTGTTTGAGGGTTAACTGTATTCTCAACCATGAGACATATTCTCCTACCTTTCAAAGGTATGTCCTGAGGAGAGCAGCCATCGCTAAGTGTAAGCTCTAGAAAACCTATAATCAGTTTCTCTCTCTAATTGAGTACTTTCTTTCCTTAAGTTTTGGTGGAAGCATGAAAATAATTTACTGATTTAGGAACTGGGTGGAGTAGACCACAGGAGGACAAATCAAAAACATCTGGAATGAACTAGTTGCAAGAGAGAGGGAGGGAGCAAGAGAGGAGGAGGGAGGGAGGGAGGGAGGTGGGGGGGGGGGCAGGAGAGAGAGAAAAGGTTTTCAAACGAAACAAAGTACAGATGATCTGGCCAAATTTAAGCCAAGCCAAACACTCACATTAAACATTGCACTTGGGTCTGGTTCAATAGCGGGAGCCGGCAAGAGGGAGCATCAGCCAACATTGCATCAGACACACATTGTGGATAGAGGAAATGAGTTTAGTCAAGCCAGCTGTGACTTCAAAGGGGCTGCTCTCTCAAAGAACAGTGGGAAAGGGTTCCCTCTTCAGTGAGGATAGCAAAGTTCAGCCAAAGCCAATGGACTTCAGGAGGAGGCAAATTACATTCAATGTGCAAGAAAGGCTATTTTCTTTCTGTGAAGTCGCTGTTACGGAAAAGGAAGGGAGATGATGAGGAAGAGTGGTGAGAAGAAAAGATTCTGACACTCATCTGAGGACTGGAGTCTTATGTGTATAATTATGAAATGGGGTGTTTGTGTGTAAAGAAGGTTGTTTCCCAGCTCAGACACTTCCTTGCCTGAATCATGTTTCCAAATCTGTGGGAGGAGAGATCACAGGATTCCTCCCCCAACTGATTCCCACAGATACTTTCCCCCTTTGTACTTCTAGAAAACCACACATTGCTTTCAAATTATTCACTCAACACAAATTAAGGGACAAACAGTAGGTTGGGCCCCGGGAATACAAAGACAAACAAGACAGTCCTTGTCCCAGGAGTTCACAGTCTGAAGGAGAACCAGACACATAGAGGATTATGGTATTGATCAATAAATCTGATGTTCCAGTAGAGATTCCCAAAGTGTGATCACCTTGACCAGCTTCAGTAGCACCAGGGGAGGGGCGGGGCTTGTTAGAAATGCAAATTGGTGGGTCCCAGCCCAAACCTACTGAATCAGAAAGCTGAGGTTGATTTCACAACCTCTCCAGGTGATTTGGACGCATGCTAAAGTGGCAGAACTCCACTGATGGTGGAAAGCAGAGGACTTCGAAGCAGACAGACAACACAAGGCTAACTCAAGACCAACCTTGAGTGCCTCTGCCATCTATATATCACTTCTAAGTCCCTTCCAGGCTAGATTCTAAATAGGTTGCTCCCTGGTAATTCACAAGAATGACACACAAGTGTATGTCTTGTCTCTATTGTCAGTTATAAGAATATCAAGGGAAGGGGCTAATTCCTCTTTAAAGTTTTTCATCTCTCCTCCTTTCAGACATCAGCCCAAAGAACATACAGGCATTGAAACTAACTTTGATTTACAACTTAGCCTGGTGTGGGGGTTATACATTCACAAGGAGAAACTAGCAAATATATACTTGAAAATTTTCACAACTCTTGTAGGTTGCAGGAGAACATAAATGTTATCTCTCCCAAGCACTCATTTGATGCTTGAATCCTCTGTGATATCCTTGCCAAGGGTCTGTTCTTATGCTTGAGTGCCTCCACTGATCCCACTATCTCCGGATACACTTTACTTCCTTTCAGACAGCTCTGTTAGGAAGAGCTAGCTTCTTCTGGGCTGAAATTTACCATCATTTAAATTCCATTTGTTCATGATAGTCCTGTCCCTTGGGAACCCATAGCACAGATACTTACATATTAATGTGACATATTTCAAGTATTTGAAGTTAGTAATTATGTAGCTTATGACATGGGTTAAACTCATAGACGCTAGAATAAGATTGCCTGCATTCAAATTTCTGTTCTGTTACTTATGATTGCTATGACCTTGGAGGAGTTATTTACTATCTCTGTAGCTTTGTTTCTTTATATATAAAACTATATAATAGCATTACACAAAGGGCTTTTGTAAGGAGTGCATGAAATAATATATGTAAATGTGCCTGGAAGACAGTAAATTCTCTAAAAGTTTTGACTATTATTAATCATCATTATCATAGAGAGCTTGTCAGGTATATGACCTAGGTCATCTTTCTTTTTTTTTTTTTAATTTTTTTAATGTTTATTTTTTAGAGAGAGAGAGAAAGACAGGGTGTGAGCAGGGGAGGGACAGAGAGAAAGGGGGACAGAATCTGAAGCAGGCTCCAGGCTCTGAGCTATCAGCACAGAGCCCAATGCGGGGCTCGAACCCATGAACCATGAGACCACGACCTGAGCCGAAGTTGGACGCTCAACCGACTGAGCCACCCAGGGGCCCCAACCTAGGTCATCTAATTCTTTAGTCACTCACCAGGTGAGCCTGTTCTCTCCCATGGTTTCATCTACATGCTCGTGAAAATGTCTCTTCGTTTTCTCTCGGAGCATGCAGCTAAATGCAAGGGGCCGGTTGGGACTATGTGAATTGTTCTGGCCTCTATAATTTTGGTAGAAATGATGCACACCACTTTTATTCCTGGTCCCTAACATCATCCTGAGAAACCCTCCATTCTCTTTCTCTTTGTGCATCACCTAGTTGAATGCATAGGAAGAATGCCAGACGAGGACTCCAAGAAGGCTCCAGAGAGTGGTGGACCCCTGAGTTGGAAGAAGCCCTTGATCTCTGAGTCAGTGCTTGGTGGGGGAGCTGCCTACGAGAGCCACCGAACTGGAACATCCACACAGGGCTAAGTGTGAGCAAGAAATAAACATTTACTGAGTTAAGTCATTGAGATGTTACAGCCTATCATGCATAACACAATGACTCCCTCATTCATATGGATTGCTCAGACTTTGCTCCTGAGCTCCAGAACTATACATTTCACTTTCTATTCAGCCTTTCTACAATAAGGGTAGTAAGTCAACTCAAGGCTTCAAGCATCAGACCATCTGTGTTGAAACACCAGTCCTGCCAGGTACCAGCGATAGGAACAATGGGTGAATTATGTGAGTGTTCATGACTGGATATACTTCACAGATGCTAGAATATTAAATGGGTAGATGCGTATAAAACACGTAGAACAGCCAATTATCCATAGTGAATGTGCAATAAATACTGTGGCATAGTTATTGTGACTATCCTACTCCAAATTTGCTCCTCTCCCTTGACTTTCCATATGAATAACCAGTCTTTCCCCACCACTCAACAGCTGTTAAAACCAGAAAGTTGCAACTTAATATTGAACCACCTTTTTTTATCATCCCACATGGAACAAAGCACCAAAAATTCATTGATCACACTCCCTAAATATTTCTCAAATCCACCCACTTCTACTACTCTTTTGTTATGCCCTCCCCATTTTAAAGTCACCAGCACACATGGCTCTATTATAGTTATATCCTTACTAGTCTTTTCAAATCCGCCCTCATGCCCCTCAAATTCATTCTTCACTTGGAAATGGAAACGTTCTTTTTAAAATTCATATCTTATCTGGTCACTCCAATATTTAAAAGGCATAAGTACTTTTTGTTGCTCTTTTGAAAGACAAAATTCCTGACCCATTATTTCAGCCTCTCCTCATAACCCACCTCATGACTTTATCTCTGGAGTTCAGCCATGCTGGGCTTGCGTTGTCTTCATAAAGGTGCCACAGTTGTCCCATTTTTGAGGTTTTCACATGTTGGCTATTTCTACTTAGAATGAACTTTCTCCCTGCCCCCAGTTTACCTAATGAATTCCTGACCATTCTTTACAGTTCAGCTTAAGTGCTACACTGTCCAGATAGCCTTCTTTACAATCTCTGCCCAAACTAATTAAAGATATGCCCACATAGCACCCACGATACTCCTTCATTCATCTCAGTGTACTTGCCATTATTTGTAAAAACATCCTTCCCACCTAGGCAGAGAGCTTTATGAGGGAGGGACCTCAAGTTTATGGTTCTTTGCTCAATACATTGGCTTGTATTGAGAAGGGGCTCATTGAATGTGTGTGTGTGTGTGTGTGTGTGTGTGTGTGTGTGTGTTTTAAGTGTATGAGTAGGGGGCTCTGTGTATGTATCACATGTGATTTTCTTTTTGGTTGGGCTGGGAACAAAAAGTCCTACAATCAATTCATGTGCCTAACTAAATTCACCTCCACATTAAAATAATCCAGCATCTGGCCTTTTGAGTTCAAAATCTAGTTGATTTGGCACCCCCATAAAGTAAAAACCATATTACAGTACATGCATGCTGTCATAATAGGATGATTCTAAGACCTCCATCGGGCACGTGGGTGGCTCAGTCCATTGGGTGTCTGACTTTGGCTCGGGTCATGATCTCACGGCTCTCTGTGCTGACAGCTTGGAGCCTTCGGGCCTCCTTTGGATTCTGTGTGTGTCTCTCTCTCTGCCCCTCCCCTGCTTGCTCTCTCTCTCTCTCTCTCTCTCTCTCTTTCTCTCTCTCAAAAACAAATAAACATTTAAAAAAATTTTTAAAAGAATGATCCTAAGACCTCCATTGGCAGGTGATAGGTTATTTAGGATGAGCCACAAAGTAGTGTGTTTCTGGAAAAAATATTATGAGTGCTCTCATATTCTAAACATCAAAAAACTCCTTCTTCCAAGGTTCACAGAGTATAATATGTGATATCAGATCAGATCAAGAAATACAGGAAAGATGTTCCCCTTGCCTCCAGAGACGTGTCTAGTAAGAAGTTGCTCTGGCTGAGGTCAAAGGGATTTCTGCCTGTGTTCTTCTCTAGGATTTTGATGGTTTCCTGTCTCACATTTAGGTCTTTCATCCATTTTGAATTTATTTGTGTGTATTGTGTAAGAAAATGGTCCAATTTCGTTCTTCTGCATGTCGCCGTCCAGTTTTCCCAACACCATTTGTTGAAGAGACTGTCTTTTTTCCATTAGATAGTCCCTCCTGCTTTGTCGAAGATGAATTGACCATATAGTTGTGGGTCCATTTCTGGGTTTTCTATTATGTTCCATCGATCTAAGTGTCTGTTTTTTGTGCCAATACCATACTGTCTTGATGATCACAGCTTTGTGATGCAGCTTGAAGTCTAGAGTTATGATGCCTCCAGCTTTGCTCTTCTTTTTCAAGCCTGCTTTGGCTATTCAAGCTATTTGGAGAGGTTGTTAAAAACAAATTGGAGTTCAGAATTAAACCAGGTGGGTTTTATATCAAGCAAAGATTTGTATTATTGTATGTTGGTCCACGATTGGACAAAGTATGTGATTAGAGAAGGAATGATAGAGGAGATCTCTGAATAGCACAATCAAGAGAAAATATGTTCTGGCAGGGGGAGCACTGTGGAGCAGACTCAGCAAGGTCATGGATGCTCAGTGATGAGGTTTCAAAGTCTAGCTTCAAGCCTGCCAACTCTCCTTTTGGTGCAACGTATGGAATTTCACTCAGTAACAGGTTTTTTTCCCTTCTCATCTGTAAATTGGGATTGATGGCCCCAAGTCATCAGATTGTTTTTTATGATACTAGATATCCCTGAGGCTCAGAGAAGTTAGAACTTTTTCTGGGGGAAGCGTCTGGGTGGCTCAGTTGGTTAAGCATCCGACTCTTGATTTCGGCTCAGATCATGACCTCACAGTTTGTGAGTTTGAGCCCTGCTTCAGGTCTGTGCTGTCAGTGGAGTCTGCTTCAGATTCTCTCTCTCTCTCTCTCTCTCTCTCTCTCTCTCTCTCAAAAATAAATAAATACTATTTAAAAAGAAATTTTTCCTGGGGTTACCTCCTAATAACTGATAAAAGCTAGGTTTTTACCCAGGTCGTGGGACTCTGCATTGAGCTCCTTCCATTAATTCTTAAGGGACTGCCTTCTCCCTTAAAAAAATAATTTTAAAAGTGGGTATTATCAAGAAAGAAACAAATTAAGCTAAGGCTCAGTTCTACTGAGTGCCCATAAGCATCCTGAGTTAGACTAGATGATGTGTATCAAATTTAAGCTAACAGAAGACATTCTCTTTCTTACTGAGGTTTATGGTCACATTTTCCAGAAGAGTTAAAAAAAAAAAAAGCCAACATAAGTGGCCCAAATTCAACAATACTAGTACTTTCTTCTGCCCTCCGTCAAAGGTAAAAAACAAAAAACAAAACAAACAAAAAAAAACGTTAAATGAGCCTTTGGCACTGGCGAAAGCTTTGCAGTAGTCCCTAAAGCACGTGGGATTTCTCTAGCTTCTTTGGAGTCGTGACCAACAGTTCTGTCACCTTCCCTGGTTCTAATAAAACTCTGTGATGGGTTTTGGATTACACTCATTCCAAGAGGACTCCTTGTCAGTCCTCGAGTGGCCTTTGTTGTCTACAGCCCCTTGCAATGAATTTGAGGGCAAAGGTCTTGGTTACACCCACCACTGAAATCAGACTCAGCTACACTCCATGAGGAACGTATTAAAGGGTGGAATCAGCATCTATCCTCCCAAAACAAAAGCAATAGCTTTGCAGCTATTCCCGGTCTTTGTTTTTGATGGTTCTATAACCCATTGCCTCTGACATTGGAGACTGCTAGCATTTCTTAGCAAACTGCGGCCTGTGCAGAAAATAAAATAGCATGCAGCAAAGGAGTCAAATCAAGTCTTGGGAACTTTTTTTTTCTTTTTAAGAGAAGATGTTGAACAAGTTTCAATACAAAAGCTTATAAATCCCTCTATGTATTTTTCCCATTGTAATACTCCCAGCCAGTGCCTTGTTATTATTCACCCCATGTTTGAATAATGGAATGTTTAGATCACTATTTCATCGAGGAAAAGAAATGCTGTATATTCTAAAAAAGCACTCTGAATAGAGCGCTCTTCCTCTGTGAGGCCATACTTCACTGAGTTTTCCTAATTGCTAAACGCACAGCTCTGGCTTGAAATGCAAGAATTTGAAGAATTGTAGAACATGTACCAACATCAGTGAAAATCAGACCATAACCGATCCCAGGGCCTTCATTATCCAAGCAAACCTTTCCAGTCCCGGATTATTGTGTCAAGATTTTATATCTATATACACAAACACCATATTATTATAACATGTTAATATGTGTGTAGAACATGAATTAAGAGAGAGAAAAGGCCTAAATTCTGGTCCTCTGACACTGCTATCCAACAGTAGATTGAGTTTGGAAAAGTTCTGAGCCTCAGTTTCCTCATCTGCTAACTGGGGATAATGAGTTTTTCTTGGTCACCAGTAGTCAAGGTTCTCTTACAGTCCTAATGAGATAATGTGGGTCCAGAGGCTCAATGATACAGGATATGTTCAATAATTTTTCAGGGAAAGGGATTTTCTCCCATCGTGTACACGCTCTCTCTCTCAGAATCAAACTGATCCAGGGGATACTTTTGCTGTTAAATCAACAGCATCTCCGATAGCTTCTATGGGAGCTGACTTGGACAGCAGAGAGCCCTGCTCTGAGCAGGCCGGGCTCCTCCCATTTCCTGTCTAAATCATTCTAGAGAAGTTAATTCAAATGGGACAATCAGCCCATTGTTTGAAAGAAGCCCAAGTTTCTTGAAAATCTAATTTTGGGGTTCATTTCCCAGGTGAGCAGTAATATGCACTTAAGACAATGCTTTACAGAAAAAAAAATATGTTCGAATTCAACTTGACTTGTTCCAACTGGTGTATGCAGCTGTGTGTGCAGTAACTCTCAGCTTAAGACGCAAATTACTTCAAACAACCCAAACGCCCAATCACCGGGGAAGCACATTCGCTGGATGGATCATTATGCAACCACGAAATAATTATGAAATTTCTTTTCTAGTATGAGGAAGTGCTCATGTTATGCCCTTAACAATAAAGCAAGATTCACATTTGTGTAACCTGTGTTATATCAATTCTGCGTCAACGAGTTTTGTTGATCGTGACGGACTCCAGAGCATATAAACAGATGGCAGCTTTCTTCTTTTAGCTGTCCCTTTAAACCTGAGCCATGGGCCTCTAGACACAGGCTTTTATCTTTTCTGGGTCACCTCAGATTTTTAGATATATTCTCTGGTCCCCCTTCAGGCAAGAAAACAGTCTCGTTTCAATGATTAAAGTATCCAGTCCAGTATCTACCACCACCCACTACCGCGATTGAAGATTTCCCTTCTCTGTCGGCTCAGATTCCACTTCATGCTTGGAGCCTGCTGTGAGGAAGGGATCCATGGTTAGCTTCTTTTCTCTCCTTTCTTTCCCTCTTTCGTCCCTCACTAGTCTTCCTTAGGCTCCCCAGAGTTGAGGCAGGCTTAGATACAATCTGGTCGTTGTGTCCTCGAGGGTGGCACAGTGTGGATGACTTCTTCCTGAGCATCTTTCCTGAGCCCACCCTAGGTTCTACTTGGGCCTCCACCTGGAGCTCTGTTAACCTGTCCCTGGCCCTCAGCCCACCTTTCCCTTCCAAGTGTCAGCTCCTGATCTGGTGGCCCATCTCTCTCCGCTGAGTCGCTTAACTATTTCAACTGGTCGAACGCTTTCAAAGCAGCCCAGACCTCTTATGATAGGGTTATTGATATATTTGAACACATGAGTGGCTATGTCCTAGTGTAAAATAGTAGCTTGGGTCATACAAAGCCACCGTTACTGGCACCAACGTTGGACAAAGCTATGTGCCAAATGCTTAAGAGGATGTCAAAATGTCCCTGTCATCATTATTGCCCTCAAGATACCTATAGTCTGGTAGGGAAGAAAGATGTATTCGTAAACCAACTTCAAAGACAAACAGGAAGAAACATTTGCCCTGCCCTGCCTGGTTTCCCAAAGCAAGCATGACATCAGACTCTCACTGTCTTCCACGACACTCCTGAGCCCTCCTGTGAATGGCCCTGTGAACTCACAGCACGCAGGGCTATGCCTTGTTCATTTTACTGCTTCGGTCCCACCCAGGACCTATGATGGAAATAAGAATGTGTTTATAAATTCAGTGATTGAAACAAATGTCAAATTTTTGGAAGGAGTTGATACACTGTAAGGATCAGACAAGATTTTTTTTTTTGGTAGTGGAATGGCGTTAGAGTGTAAAATATGAAACTTGTTTCCAGTTCACTTGTCTTAACTTCACTGTTTGCTGTTCGGAACCTGTCTCTAGAGTTCTAGCTCCAGGGTGATAATGCCCTTCTTACTCATTGGGTGCTAATAAATTTAGGGTGAGATAGATTTTTTAAGGATATTTTGTGAGCTGTATAAGTGTTCTGCAAGTATTAGTAATTATTTGAGCAATGAACGTAATAATGCTAGCAAGACCAGAATTCTCGGCCACTGCTAAGGCTGAATGCCTTAGTAGGACCTTCTCTGAAGCTCATTTGGCCTCTCTGGATAACGGGTACACAAATGATGACCTCGTTGCATTATTGTGAGAATTAGTATAAGCAAAGCATCTAGAGCACAGGAAGGATTCAATCAATGTAAAAAACTTCACTTGACTTTATGAAAAGTATTAATTAGTAATTCTGGAGTAGCTACAGATTCTTATTCTATTGTAACAAGTACAAAAACAGGTTTCACTTTATGCAAACAATGCCCTGTAAGCAAACTTGTCCTGTGCCACAATTAAAGCAAGACGGTAGAGTTGCCTCTCCTAGTAGGTAATGAGCCCCTTTTCCTGGCATGGTTCACGTTCAAGGTGATGACTGTTCAGAGAGGTGCAGAACGCAAGTTAGACTAGATGGCTTTGAGGATACCTTCACTGGAGATTTTTAGAAGTTCGAAAATTCAGAAATTAATCATTTAATGAATCCATTGGTCCATGAATTAATCATTCAATGAATGCATTGAATAAACAAAAATTTTCTGTGCTAGGCACACTTCACAAAATTCCCTGACCACATAGAACTGATTTATATTGGAAGGAGATAGACAATAAACAGATAAATGAATCAATGTGGAGTATGTCAGGTGATGATACCTGCCCATATGAGACCTAACGTTTTCAGTTGGAGCTGAGTTTTAAAGTTAATTTAGAGCAGTACCCAATTTCAAACCTGGGTGGCAGGAAGGCAATGAGTTCCAAATGCAAGGGCCTCGGAGTCCCAGATGTGTCCTTTTCTGAGCATTTAATATCATCTGATGCAGACGGATCCCTGGTCAGTTGAGTGAACTAATTAATAGTTGATAAGTTTCATCAGGAAGAAGATTTCTATCATGGGGGGGGGTGGTCAGTATCCTTCATCAAAGCGTCCGGGTGATACTATGAATTTTTCCCCTCTGGTTAATCAGGAAGGCTAAATCCAGGAGAAGGGTTAAACAAGGTCAGAGAGATGGAAAAAACACCTACAATTGGCATTCAAGACCACATGATTGTATCTATTTATATATACCTCCAGGGACACAAGGGAAAAAGGCTCCGGTATACACAGATAAGATTTTCAAAGATCCTAAAAAGCTAACTGAAGCATTCAATCCACTAAGAGAAGATTAGTAATAAGTATCTGCTACTAGGTAGTATTAGTTTATTCCTTTTTATCGGAAAACCTCAGTACAATTTAGAATAGCAATTTTGATACATTTGCCCTGTTTCCAAGACTGGATTAGACTATGTTTAAACAGAGACACCGACATATTTCTAGGTTTAACCTCGCACATAAATAATTCCTAACGTGATTTTGCATCTATTATTTAATAGATTTATTCCTACACAAATAAACCTAGGAGTTAAGCAAACTAGGACTTTGGATTTCAGGTGGAGGCAGGCTTTTGATGTCACAGGTTTTCACATACTTGGTTAACCCCGCCCAGCTGGGGGCTCTCAAACCTTAATGGGCATCCAAAGGAGGGAAGTCTAGGTGCCGTCCACTCCCTCATTTCTTCATACACAAACATGGCGCCCACTGGCATGGGGTCTGAGGCTCACAGTTCAGGAGAGGGGAAGAGAAACTCAGCGATAGCTATAATAAAACACGAAATGTGGAGAGCACCACTAGAAAGTTACGGAGTGTTAGGGGAGTTCATGGGAGGAATATATCACGTTAATTTTCTTGTCGGAAGATCCTACTGGGCTTTGTGGGCAGCTGTACTCAGCTCAGCTGGTGTGGGGGAAGGGAGGAAGAGCAGAATCACTGTGTCCATTGTTCGAGACAATGCATCCAGAACGTCACAAAGGATTGGCCTTGTCAAATGCTTAGGGCAAACGTCTCTGCTTTCAGAAGACGTGCCCACGGACTTGGACTTTAGTCCAAAGACCGATCCTGGGCCGCAGGACTTTTAGCGCCAAGAAAGTTCCAGGCAGACCAAAGGAGTCTGTCATCCTACCTGGTAAGGCTGTGCCCTCAGACCCGGCCGTTCTCCCCACCTCAGCAGACCCCGACGATGCCAACACCTGGAGGCCGTCTGCGGACCCTCCCCTTCACTTGGGCATCAGGTCCTTCCTAGAAGGGGCATCTGAGGCAGTGTTTCTCCATGGCTATCTCTCCTGCCTTCACTGTAGGTATCACGCCATTTTGTAGTTACATTAGGCTCAATGAATTTCAGTGCCTCACATGAGGACTGAAGCTCTGTAAAATCACAGAATGAGTGTACCCAATCCTTGAAGGCAATTCTTGTTCTCTCCTTTCAGTGCCTCTATTATATTTGGCTCTGAAACTCTTAAAAGGGTCATCTGGCTTCTCTTAAGGGGTAGCATCACGATGAGATGGCAAAGACAAAAACATTTTTCTTTGGTCAGTTTAAGGGAAGAGAGATCCTGGAGGAGAAAACAGGTGGCCAAAGCCTTTTTATTTTTTAATGTTTATTTATTTTGAGAGAAAAAGAGAGACCACGTGCAAGTGGGGGAGGGACAGGGAGAGAGAGATAGGGAGGGAGGGAGAGAGAATCTCAAGCTGGTTCTGAGCTGTCAGCTCAGAGCCCCACCTGGGGCTTGATCTCATGAACCAGGAGATCATGACCTGAGCTGAAATCAAGAGTCAGAAGCTTAACCAACTGAGCCACCCGGGCACCCCCAAAGCTTTAATTAGGGAATGGGAGCAGTCACAGTTCTTGGGGTCTATGGCAGGAGAGGGCTGAGCTCTAGACCTGTCTTGGGGGGACTGGTAGCCCCGAGGGCAGGTTCACTGAAAGGCTTTGTAGACCCATGGGCATCTTGCTTCCTTCCTCTTCATTGAGCCCTATTTTATAAGCCAGCAGTGAGATTGAACTATGTGGACCTGTTCACAAGACGCTTTCCCCCACCCCCGCCTTTCCTGGATAAAAGACAAAAGAGGAGACTGTCAATGGTAAGGAGAGGCTGTGGTTGGAGTGAATTCCACAATTCCTTGGCCTTTTAAGCCTGAAGATGACTAGTTAAATAATTTGATGCACAGACCCTGACCACCATTCTAATGAGCTCTAGTAAGCTGGCACAGAAAATTAATGATAATAAATTAATTCCAGAGAATACCATTTTATGCACTCAATTATTAATGGTATTACAGTGTTATTAATGGTGTCAATTATTAATGGCATGAATAATTAAGAAATCACATCCATGCTATGATGTACAAGGGTTCCAGTGTTGAGCAAATTGCTCAGAATAAATAAACAAACATACCAGGATTCAGACCAATGATGTTCAGCCTTCGACATGTTTCTGGAAAACACTGGTATATCTGTCATCAGACTAATTTTATTGAAAAGGTCTCTGTTGCCAGGACTCCTGCCCAAGTCTCTTATTACAATAGTAACAAGGAAGAGGTTAGGGGATGGGGGACCATGTTTCCTTAGCAGCTCTGCTTTCTGGGGAGAAATAGGGGAGACCCTGCCTGAAACTGGTGTCCATAGGACACTAGACATGAGACGAGGGAGGGATGTGTGAATTTAGTGAATCCAGAAGAGCTGACAGGTAACCCAAGGCTGACTAGTTAGTACTGAGTTTAACTTCAAAGACATCAAGCCCCGAGAAGCTACTGCCCCAACCAGTGCAACCAGATTGGGGTTCTGGTAAGCAAGGATGAGAGAGGGACTTCAGGAAAAGTGTAGTCTCAAATGGGGCCATTGACTGGCCATTAAATATCCTGCAATTTCTTCCTGAGCCTCAGGTTTCTCATTTGTGTGACGGGGATGTTATTTATTCCGAAGGCTGTCTGACAAAATGATTGTATGGTTCACGGTAAGTTCTCAACAAAAACTTCTCTTACTCTTCATTGTTGTTGCTGTTGTCATTATAAACATCACAAACCAACTTGACCATTTTATAGGTGAGGAAATTGAAGCCTGAAGAATAGATGTGACTTGTCACGAATTTGTATGTAGAATATCTTTCCCTCTTCCCCCCAAGGTTGCCCTCTTCTCCCTCCTGCGCTGTTTTCCAGGAGCCAGCCTCCATGCATGACACTGACAGTGCTCCAGTGCCTGATAGAGTTCTGCCAACAGAGAGACCGAGCAGAGATGGGAAGAAGGGAGAGGAGGAGACCAGGGCATCTATTTTCTCGGCTCCTGCCTCGAGAGGTTCCCATCAGCCGGCCATGCGTCTCTACAGAAGACTACAGGTGTTCCCAGAGTGCCTAACTCTATGTGACTTTCTCTGTCCAGAATCCTGAAACTGCTCCCATCCAGATCTGCATCCTCCCAGGCTATAAAGGGTAACAGGTTTGCTACTACCAGCTGTGAATTATCCCTTTGTGAAAACTGTTGATCAGATTCCCCTACTTTGAGACAGCACTGACAGAAATGATATGGGGTCCAAGTTCGTGGTGTCTAATCTTTCCCATATACTTTTAACTTTCATTCATATGCTCATTAAATTATTGTCTACTTAGGACAAGGCCCCATGCCGGGCACAGTGATATAAAACTCAGCAACATCATATTGAAACACAACCTGATAGTACTCCAAAGCAGGAGTGAGCAAATTGTTTCTCTATAAAGAGCCAAACAGCAACTATTTGAGACACGGAGCCCTCTGTCTTTGTTGCAACTATTGAACCCTGCTGTTGTAGTACCAAGGCAGTCATAGACAATATATTCACAAATGAATCTGCCTATTTACCAATAAAACTTTATTTATGTCCTTTGGCATTTGCACTCCAAATAATTTCCGCGTGTCTCAAAATACTATGCTTTTGATTTTTTTCCCCTCCAAGTATTTAAAAATATGAAAGCTATTCTTAGCTTGTGGGCCAGATGAAACTGGACAGTGGGCCATTTGGCCTGCAGACCACAGTGTGCTAACCTCTGTGCTAAAGCATGAACTTGGTACTGGGGGAACAGATTTAAGGAGGCTGAGAGGTAGAAGAGGAAGCTGAGAGAGGCTCCACACAGGAAGTGGCATGTGCACAGGGAATTGGATGAGAGCTGGTTTGGCAGGTAAGAAGGGAATGAGCACAGGTAGTGAGCAAAAGCAAAGAATCTCAGAAGCGCAAGACGTACTTGGGGAGTGGAGCCTGAACTTGTAGGGCCCAAGAAAAGAGGCCTGTGGTGATTAGGAGGGAGGGCAGGAGGGAGGCCCGGGGCCACATCCTGGAGGACCAGAGTGCCCTGCTGAGACACTGGACTTGAGAGGTGGGAAAGCCAAGTGATGAGATCCTGGGCAACAGTATTAGACAGACTTGAGTGCAGAACCTACCACGACCATTGTCTGGCCGAGGGATCATAGACAAACTACTTAAGCTGTCTGAGCCTCATTTCTTACATGCAAAACAGTTATCATAACAGCCCAGCTTTATTACAGTTGGGATGATTAAGTGGGGCAAGGCACACAGGCTGCTCTCAGCAGTACTGGCTCACAGTAAGTGCTCAGTAAAGGTCTGCTATTATTAGCATTACCATGATTAGGCTCATTGACTAGCCTGGCTCTCACTGTGTCTTCTCTAGTCCAAGTTCAGAGCATTCTTGCCACTGCTGATGGGGATGGCAGCTGGACAGTTGGCAGATCTGAGGCGAACATAAGGTTTCCCTTCTAGCACCATCACAGCATCAGCCCTAATGAGTCTTCAGTGGCAGAAATCCACTTCTCTGGCCCTGAACCCACAAACCTTGGGTCATCGCACATGGAACCAGAGAGAGCCACAGCTCCTTAGTCCAGACCATATCCTTCTTAGAGCGTTCAAATACAAAGCACATCTATTAGTACTTTGCCTATGAGGTTTCTTTCCTGTTTGGTCTGCAAAGGGAGAAGATAATGTTTGGATAGTTCTCCTTTTTAACAATTCCCTCTTGAGTCTCCTGGGTAGCAGCCTTTAGTGAATTTCCATGGTGCTCCAACCAACATGAAGAAGGAGAAAGGAACAAGTGGACATTAGTTAGTGACATCACTTGAAGTAAATAAGTTCTGTCTATCCTAAGGATGCCTAAAGTGATACATTTTTCCTAAAAGATTTCAGATCTGATCTGAATGTAATATTATATAGAAACCATAACATTTCATTCCTGAGGTACTGTAAGAAAACTGAGAAGTGGTGAGTAAGAGGACTGCTTACTTATCTATTTTAAAGACAAAATCATTCAGACAATTAATTGAATCATTAAACAGACTTTCAGGATATATTTGGAGGTAATAATTTTAACTCCGCTTTTAAAAAGATGAAAAATTCTGTTATAAAAGTAACATTTGTTATTGTTCAGACAGCAGGTAAATACATGTTTATTGTTCAATATTTGGGAAAAAAGAGAATGCTAGAGAAAATTAAATCACAATTACTCAATAAGCCTAAACCCACAGGTGTATTTTTTCTTTCAAGATTTTATTTAAATTCAAGTTAGTTAACATATAGTATAATCTTGGTTTCAGGAGTAGAATTTAGTGATTCATCACTTACACATAACACCCAGTGCTCATCCCAACAAGTGCCCTCCTTACTGCCCCTCGCCCAGTTAGCCCATCCTCCCACCCAACATCCCTCCAGCAACCCTCAGTCTGTTCTCTGTATTTATTTAAGAGTCTCTTATGGTTTGCCTCCCTCTCTGTTTTTATATTATTTTACTTTTCCTTCCTTTCCCCTATGTTCATCTATTGAGTTTCTTAAATTCCACCTATCAGTGAAATCATATGGTAGTTGTCTTTCTCTGGCTAACTTATTTTGCTTAGCATAATACACTCTAGTTCCACCCACATTGTTGCAAATGGCACGATTTCATTCTTGTTGATATCTGGGTAATATTCCATTGTGTGTGCATGTGTGGGAGGTCTCACTTGTGGATGTGAAAGAGTTGAAGTGAAAGATGGTAGGAGAATTCAAACGCTCAGAGTAGTAGGGTGTTGGACCATCTCCCTTCATCTCAGCCTGGGTAGGGAGGCATGTATTTGTTTCTCACCCCAAACTGAGTCAGGGAAGCATGGACGGACAGATGGATGGATGGATGGATGGATGGATGGATGGATAAGACAGATACATACATACATACATACATACATACAAACAAACAAACATACATACATACATACATAAAATAAAATGATGTAAAGAGAATCAGAATTTGGAGTAAATGATCTGGTAATACTAGTACCTAGTATCTGAAATTTAAAGGATAGAATCATATTCTTACTACCATGTGTAAGTTAGCCATCTTTGTATTCTTACCAATAAAAAGAATAATAATACATACACGTAGCAGTGCCTACAAGTCCTATATGTTTGTTTTGAGGCAAACCCTGCTCTACTAGAACTACACCTGACTAAGTTCATTTCAGACCTTGAAATTTACACATACTAAAGCTCATGGAACAACAATAGGAAAACAATCTTGCACCTGAAAACAAACCATGCATTTGTTGGATCATCCCTTTCTGTTGGCTGTTTCAGAGTGACAAGTAGTCATAGCTCTTTCCACTCTGAGTTCAGTTCAAATTGACACATGAATACAGGACATAATACTTCTACTTCCAGATATGAGTACACAAGAAGGGCTACAATTTAGAAATGAACAAACAGGCTTAACTTAATATGAGACCAAATTTAGGAGATCTGTCCTTACACAAAGTGCTGGTGAGAATCAAAGTATATCCTCTCTGAAGAAAGGTAACATTCAAGCATGATATCCTGTGATCAATAAAGCAGTTACAAAGCATATGAAGAGATAAGATAAAAAAAATCATAGGCTTGGAAGAGATCCAGATATAGAAGTTATGAGACATAGACTTCAAAGTAATTATGCTTGAAATGAAAGAAATCAGATGACAAGATATAGAATTTTAGCAGAAAACTAGAAACTATTTTTTTTTAAATGAAACTCTGAAAAAGAAGATAATTGAAATTTTAGAATCCCATACGTGTGTTTAATTGTATAGTCAATAATGTTCAGGAGAGAAATGTTGAACTGGAAGATCAATGGGAAAAAAAATGCTTCTTATACACACACAGAAAGAGGGGGAGATGTGGGAAGTGTAAAAGAGTCTATGAGACTCATGAGACATAGCAAAGGGTCTAGCACACATATCTTGAAGTCTCAGAAGTAGTGGAGAGAGAGAAAAGGGAGAAGAAATAATACTTGAAGGTACAGTTATCAAGAATTTGCCAAAACTGACAAAAAGAAAAATCTTGGAAGCAGCTGACATGACAGATGATAGATAGGTGATGCTAGATAGACACGTAGACAGACAGACAGATCTTTCAAATGAGCATCAACACCAGCTCAATAGTAAAGGTGACCACATAAAAGAAAAGTGACGAACCAGAAAAAAATTGAAGTGACACATTCAAAGTATTGAACAAAACAACTACCAATATACAATTCTATACTCAGGAAAAATATCCTTCAAGAATAAAGGTGAAATGTAAAGATTTAAAAAAAGTGAATTTCCCATGTTCAGCGCTACGTTAAAAGGGAGGTCTTCAGGCAAAAAGAAAATGGGAGCTCAGAGAATCTGGAAGCAATAAGCAACTGAAAGGATAAACATAGGTAAACTTAAATGAATACTGAGTATATGAATAAAAATAATAATGTTCCATGGAATATAAAATATATGTAGAATTCAAATACATGACCATAGCTTAATAAGATGGGAGAAGGTAAATGGAGTTGAATTGTCATCAACAATGACAGAAAACATAATGAAAGAATTTATAGCTAATAAAGTAATAAAAAGAAAATGAAATAAAAAATAATTACTATAAGTGAAAGCAAAAAAAAAAGGAAAAAGTGAGTTAAATAGTGAGATAGTACATATATATATATATATATATATATATATATATATATATAAATACATTAGTAGTCTTTCCACTCACTCTTTAACCCACTGTATCATTTATTTCCATAGCATTACAGAAACGGTTCTTTCAAACTTCAAAGTGGTTTGGGTCCTAAGCTGACACTGTCCTTCCTCAGTTTTAAGGACTGTCTTCCATTTCTTCTATCCCTCTGACTATGCCTTCCTGTTCCCTTTCATTGCTTGTCTTCCTTTATCCTCTATTTGAACAGGTGCTCCCAGAAATCAGTCCTCTGTATTCCTCCTGCTTCCAACCTCATTCCATTTCTGAGCAATTTCTATGACTCCAAGGGTTCACCAAGGAGATACTCTGTGTGCAGGGAAAAGTGAAGACAAGGGGTGAATATGGCACGTCTGTCTAGAACACTAATTTAATGAAGACTTGGAGATGAATTGATTGTTTTCTTTTCTGGGGGAGGGGGGGTGAGGAGCAGAGGCAGAGGGAATGAGAGAATCCCAAGCAGGCTCCAACACAAGGCTCAATCTCATGATGACGAGATCATGACCTGAGCCAAAATAGAGTCAGATGCTTAACTAACTGAGCCACCGGCCCAATTGTTTTCTATTATAATAGAAACAGATATACTGTGAAACAAAGGCAAAATTTGCATACATTTTAAAAATAAAACATCTGGGCACCTGGATGGCTCAGTCAGTTAAGCATCCGACTTCGGCTCAGTCATGATCTTGCAGTTTGTGAGTTTGAGCCCCCCACTGGGCTCTGTGCTGACAGCTCAGAGCCTGGATCCTGCTTCTGATTTTGTGTTTCCCTCTCTCTCTCTCTCTCTCTGTCCCTCTCCCACTCATGTTCTGTTTCTCTCTCTCAAAAATAAATAAACACTAAAAAAATTAAAAACATTAAAAAGACATCAGTTGTGAAGAAATGTCAGAGTCACTGCATATGATTTTAAGTCACATCCCCAAAATCCCTGGGCTTATTTTTTCACTATCATCCACTATCACTTATACATTCATGGAAAAACAAGTGTGCACAGAGTTCACATATGAGCTTGCTTTATGACTGATAAATTATATGAATAAATCTCATCAACTTTCTGAGTACTAATCTTAAATCCCCAAATATTTCCTAATGCTAACTTGATGGGCGTTATTGCACAGAACAGTAGAGAACTGTCCAATGGCAGAAGTAAGGCATTATTAATATAGGAGTAACTATCTCTATCCTTGTCCAGAAACCTTCCCTACAGGGTGGGAAGATCAGGTCAGGAATGCTTAGTATTCATTTATGAACCAACATTGGTAAAACATTACCATAAAAGTGGCACCATGAGACAGACGTATAGTTTTAGAAAAGTAGACTGTCATTCAAGATAAAACACTCCCATGCCTCCTTTACTATCAAGTGGGTCTGCTGGTCTGATGCAATGTTATATGCGAATCCCATGCTGGTTGGTCATGCTATAAGCCTCTAGGTAGCAGTGACTGCTTAAATCCCACAGGCAATAAAAGCAAATCCAAATCCAAAACACTGTTTCTGTTCCTGTAAGAAAGAAGCATTGACCCATATAGAACGGAAAGAGCCCATAGTCAACTTGCAGCCAAGCGGCCAACTGGTCTTCTCGAGGTTTGGTTCTACATCGGGTGTTCATTGTTCATTTCTGCTGCTGGCTGGTTAGACCATCCAGCGTCACGCCATGTTAGCAGCTAATCAGATTTGGTCAGTGGGAGTCCATACTACAGAGCCCATGTGTAATCTCCACTACCTTGGCCACATCATTCGTCTGCCTGTCATGTTAATCCTGGGATGCTTGATGACAGAGGCTGGCCAATAACAACTAGACCAGTCATCTTGCCAGTGCCTTTCACATAATAGATACTCTCAGGCAGCTGTTCACCTGTGATACAGAGGTACTTTGTGCTAATCCCAAACGTTCATCCATATGCCTCTCGCTGAAACTTCTTGACCATCCTGCCAAGCCATTCGGTACTGACCATATCTTCATATATATTCCAACCTTGGCCAATTATCTTTTTCACCCCCCACCCCTCACCCTGCCCATTAGGAGCAGTTTTACTGGCCATTGCCATTCAAGGCCACGAATGCAACAACATGTCATCAAATCCTCAGTCAACCTGATGGGGAGTTAGTTCTGGAGTAAGCACCTGCCAGTGAGTCCCACAATGGCCCAACATGATTTGATCTGTATGCCCTTCCCCCACCTAGTCGTAAGACGTAGGCTGCCCAAGGAAGGGTCAGATCTCAGACTGGGGGGGCTCTCTGGAGGGGCGTTTTTCAGAACTGCAAAGGCTGGCAGCTGGAGGCTGTCCACTGATCCGGGGCCTCACTGCTGGGGAGCGGGTCTTCCTCGAAGGGGGATCTGCACGGTGCATCTCTATGTCTACCACATGCCTTCCCCAACACAGGGCCTGGAATAGAGTGTCTCTTGAAGGTAGATATCTCTTTTGCAGAAAACAGAAAACCTGACCACAGTGACTATGTTTTCTTTATACAACAAGGTATCAACAGCTAACTGGTTCCTTGCGTTGGTTCACGAGATCCATAGTGTCCATAGCTTTCTTGCCATTATCCTCTTGGTCACAAGGTGGCAAGTATCATATTCACCTTCAAGGCCAGAATGAGAAAGGGCACTGCAGTATGTCTGTCTCTTTTCATTAGAAAATCAAAACCTCCTGAGTAATTCTGCAGGGCAATTTCCTTTTCTTAGGTCTCTTTGGCCGGAATGAAGGTATATCAGGGCTTCCAAGAATGCTAAGTGACAATAGGATTATCATGATTGACTGACGCCAATAAAAATTTATTGCTTGGGTGTGAACATAATTCTCCCTCAAAAAAAAAAAAAATTCCACGGGCAAGGAAAAAGGAAAAGTAATTGAACACTAGGTAGAATACTAACAATATCTGCCACAGTGAATAAATATTTGTTGAATGGAGAATGGTTTTGTGCCACACAAAAAATTCCTGTAGCGGGAAGAAGTTTGACTAAATAATTTCTGAGGTCATTTTAATAACAGTCTGTGCACTAAAGGGAACATTAAAGGCCATCCATAATTAATAAAAAGAAATATTTTAACTCTGGCGAACCATCAAGAGAGCCAGCAAAAGAGAGGAAATTTCTTTAGCATCGTAGCCAGACTCATTCAGTATCCCCAAAGGAAACTTGAGGCAGCCATTGACTTTCAGAACAGAGCTCCAGAGGCAATGGTGGGCCACGCAGGAATAATAACCTCTTTGTCCTGATATGGAATCAGGGAAATAATGATCAGCTGTAGGGTCCATGAAAAGCCTCACTCTCACCACCTTTAACGACTCACCCCCGCCTTCCTCCCCACCCTCGACGGATTCCCCTGCTCAAAATCTGACGTCAATTGTTTCCTTAACATGGCAAGCTGCCTAGGATTTCTGGGAAGTATGTTTAAACAGGAGTCATGCCAGGACTGGAATCAGCAGTGCTTCTGTGTAGCCTGCAATGTAAGCTGTAATTAGGGATACTGAGATCCCTGAAGTTTTAGGCCAACTTAGTGGTGTGCATGCGTGTGTGTGTGTGTGTGTGTGTGTGTGTGTGTGTGGTGAGAAGGGGGATGTATACATACACATACACACACACACATATATATTTTCTATTTGCTTCTTAACTTAGAATATGAAAACAAAAACCATAAGAAACTTTGTTAGTTTTATGAAGTGTAACATCCTTCCCAAATCTGTTTTCTTTTTCCTCTTTTCTTCCTTCCTTCCTTCTTTCCCTCCCTCCCTTCCTTCCTTTCTTCCTCCTCCCTCCCTCGTTTCCTTCCTTCCTCTCTTCCCTCCCTCCTTCCTTCTCCTTTTTCTTTTCTCTCTTTCTCTTCCTCCCTTCCCTGTCCTCCTTCCTTCCTTTTTTCTCCCCCCTCTTTTTCTTTCTTTCTCTTTCTTTCTTTCTTTCTTTTTCTTTCTTTCTTTTCTTTCTCTTCCTTCCTTCCTCCTCCCTCCTTCCTTCCTCCCTTCCTTTCTTCCCTCCCTCCTTCTTTCTCCCTTTTCTTTTCTCTCTCTCTTCCTCCCTTCCTTTCTTCCCTCCCTCCTTCTTTCTCTCTCCCTTTCTTTCTTTCCCTTCCTCTCTTCCTTCCTTCCCTCCTCCCTCCTTTCCCTCCTCCCTCCTTCACTCCCTTCCTTCCTCTCTTCCCTCCCTTCTTCTTTCTCTTTACTTTCTCTCTTCCTCGACTCTCTTCCTTCTTTCATTCCCTCCTTCCCCCTTTCTTTCTTTTTCTTTCTTTCTTTCTTTTCTTTTCTTTCTCTTCCTTCCCTCCCTCCCTCCCTGTCTTCCTTCCTTCCTTCCTTCCCTCTTTTCTTTCTTTCTTTCTTTCTTTCTTTCTTTCTTTCTTTCTCTTCCCTCCTTCCCTCCCTCCCTGTCTTCCTTCCTTCCTTTCTCCCTCCCTCCCCCCTTCTTTCTCCTTTTTCTTTTCTCTCTCTCTCTTCCTCCCTTCCATGTCTTCCTTCCTTCCTTTCTTCCCTCCCTCCTTCGCTATCCCTTTCTTCCTTCCTTTCTTTCTTTTCTTATTTTCTTTTTCCTTCCTTCCCTCCCTCTCTCCCTGTCTTCCTTCCTTCTTTCTCCCTCTTTCTTCCTTCCTTCCTTCCTCTTCTTTCCTCCTTTCCTTCCTTCCTTCCTTCCTTCCTTCCTTCCTTCCTTCCTTCCCTCCCTCCCTCCCTCCCTCCCTGTCTTCCTTCCTTCCTTCCTTCCTTCCTCCCACCCTCCCTCCTTCCCTCCTCCCTTCCTTCAATTAAAGACTTCTCTTAGGCAAACAGCAGCTAACAAGATAGACAAGGACTACATCCTCATAAAGCTTATGGTAAAAGGCAGACTTTAATCCAATTTTTAAATTGTTTCTTGGTGATGTCTACCCTTTTACCTCCTTCTGTTTTTCCTATTCTTCACTGTTTCAAGGCTGAAGTAAAATAATGCCTGCTGAGATTGTATAGTGGAAGAAGCATGACCTACAGGATTAAAAAAAACTGATTGAAATTCCAGCTGAACCACTTACAACCTGTTGGACCTTCAGCAATTTACTCAACCCACAAGAAGCTTGTTTCCTTCATGTGGCCAGATGGCCAGTGGTCCATTCACAAATGGATACATCCCCTTTTCCTTCTTCATTTACTCACCTGCACTTTCTTAAATAAGCTACCCCAGGTTTGTTGGTGATTTTGCATGAAGTCATCTCTCTTCTTGGCATAGAGATACTCATTGACCTAATGACTCCAGTTCTTCATCTGCTGGAGTTAGTAAAATCTTGCTGAATAACAATATACGTACAGAAAAGGACACAACTCACAAATAAGGCAGCTTAATGGATTTTCACAAACTGATCAAACTCATGCAACCAACAACCATATCACGAAATTGAATATTATCAGCATCCCAGAAGCCCCTGTTCCCTTTTCTGGTCACCACAACCAAAAGATAAACTACTATCTTTACTTCTAACACCAATAAGAACACTGTGGGAACTCTTGCTTAGGGCTTCTTTTATTAAATTACAGGTTTAAAAGACAAATTGGGGCTGCTGTGGCTCAGTTTGTTAAGTGTCCAACTTCAGCTCAGGTCATGATCTCACGGTTCGTGAGTTTAAGCCCTGTGTCAGGCTCTGTGCTGACAGCTCGGAGCCTGGAGCCTGCTTCCGATTCTATATCTCCTTCGCTATCTTCTCCTCCCCTGCTCACACTCTGTCTCTCTCTCTCTCTCTCTCTCTCAAAAATAAACATTAAAAATAAAGATAAATCAATGCTCACTACAGTGTCACTCTTCATTCTCATTGCTGTATAATATTCTACTATGTAAATATGTCAGAATTTGTTTATCCATCCCTCTGTAGATGAATATTTAGATCATTCCAGTTTGGGATGATGATAAATAATGCTGCTATAACATTCTTGTATGAGATTTTTTTTGTAACATGTATATACTTTTGGATACCTAGGACTAGAATTACTGGGTCACAGGGTATGCAAATATTCAATGTTACTCCACACTGCCAGTTTCCCAAAATGGTTGCAAAAATGTATACTCTTGCCAACAGTGTATAGAGTCCCTATTGCTTCACATGTTCAGTAGCCATTGTTCCCATCAATTCTTATCATTGTTCCTAACAGTTAGTTCTTACTAACAACCAATGTTGTCATTGTTCAACGTATTTTTGATATGTTCAATATCTTTTTCATTTAAACCATTTGGTAAACGTACAGTGATATTGTAATGTGATCTTGATTTTCATTTCCCTGATGACTATTGGAAGCGAGCAAACTTTCATAAGTTTATTGGTCATTTGGATACATTCTTTTTATAAAATTCCTATTCAGGTTTTTTGCCCATGTTTTACTGTTGTCTGTCTTTTACTTCTTGACCCTAGAAGTCCTTTATATATTCTGTAGTGTCTTTGTTAGCATATGTATGGCAAATTTCTCTCACTCTGTGGCTTGCCTTTGGTTTGAGTCTTTTGGTTCTCTTTTGAATATTGTTGTGGAAACAATGAAGTTGAATCATGCCTCCACAATTTATCTGTGAGAATTCAGGTGAATTAATTAACCTCTCTGAAACTCAGTTTCCCATCTATAAAATGGGAATAATGACCCCCACCCAGCTTTTACCATATTTTTGTTGGCAAGAACAAATGAGATGTTATATATGCAATCGCTTGAGAAGTTATATGACGTCCAGGTCAAGAACTACAACTATGGTTTATAACTATTAGAAGTAACTTATATTACTATCAGTAGTGATTAATTTGTCACCAGAGAAAGAAGTAATTTATATGCTGGGTAGAAAAAGTAGGTTTGGTATAAATTATCTATGGAAGGTGATATCTTTAGTTCATATCCATGGGATAAAGAACTTTTAGTTATACATCCTACACAGGAAATAAATCTTGGAAGACTCAAGTAATGCTCCCAGATGTGAACCTCAGCATTCACATAATGAAGATTTTCAGAACCTGCCACTTAACACACCTTATTTCTTGTCTCTAAATTCCCTTGCTTTTCAGTGGATACACCCAACAAGGCAAAGGTCTTCCCCAAGAAAGTAGTGCCACTTCTCAGAAATCTGGGCCTATAACAGGATCTGTTTTCCATATATTCTATTTCCTCCAACTAAAGGGAAACTGACTTTTGTTGAAAACTTAGTGATTTAAGGGTTGTAGGGGATATAAGAAATGTGGAATAATAGAAAGTCAGATGCTGACAAGTTGAGATCATCTCATCCTACCTCCTAATTCTACACCTGGGGGAAAAGGTTTACAGAGATAAAGTTATTTATCTAAGGATGTACATGGGGTAAAACACAAAAGCCTAGAATTTTACTTTACACACTGTAAGTTCTGCACGGCAGGGACTCGTGTCTGTTCTGTTCATTGTCATAGCATGTGGCACCCCAGGCAGAGTGCATTTCTAACAGCCTTCCTGCCACTCCCCAAACATGCAAAACTCATTCCTATCCTCAAAGACAACTAACTAAATAGAAGAGGCCGAGCACTTAAAAAAAATTATAGAATATCATAAACAAATGATTGATTGTTTAGGAAGTACACACAGCTGGGAAAACTTGAACAAATAATTAATTGTGGGATACTTCTCATGTTCCTCAGAGAATCCTTCCAAAACCACCCACACCCTAAAACAGAGTTAATCTGTGTTCTCATAGCAACATGTACTTAATTCTATTGTAGTTGCATGGACTGTATTACTTCATGTTATAGACAGCTATTCATGTGCTTAAATCCACTGGACTGCACCTAATACAGACCTCGGTGCTTAGTGGATGATCTATAAATATTTGCTTTATGAGTGACTCACTCGAACAACAAATAGTTAATGGTATACTTCTCTAGTATCTCGACCTATTTTCCCAATGCTGTCATCAGGGGTGTTGAGATCCTTGAGATCAAGTAAATAGGTTGTCTGCAAAAGGGGGGGATACATACACACACACACACACACATTTTTTACCTATTTCTAGTAACTCATAAGTTACAACATGAAAAAAAAACACAGACTATAAAAGACTATTTGATGAAGGGCAACAACCACCTCAACTCTGTTTTCATTTCCTCTCTCTATATTCATTCATCCATTCATTCATAAACTCATTCTTTCAATTAAAGAGCTATTCTTAGGTAAAGAGTGGCTATCAAAAGCAATTTTGTCCTTCAGGGGAGATTTACCAATATCTGCAGACATTTTTGGTTTTTACAACTTGAAGAGGGAAGTTGCTATGGACACCTAGTGGGTAGAGGCCAGGGTGTTGCTAAACATGCAAAAAAACACAAGGACCCCACAGCAAAGACTTTTACAGCCCCAAATATCAGTAGTGCCAAGTTGAGAAACTCTGCTATGCATCTATCGTAGCTAAAATGTTGCCCATTGGCCTGTGTAACCCAGGAGAAACCTGAATTAATTTAATTAAGAGAAAGCATTGGTTTCATCCATGGGCAAGAAGTATGCAATTATGCATCTCTCCTCTCAACTTTGCAGTGAATGAACCAATCAGCCTTGTTCATTGGTGGACAATCACTGGCCATTCCAATCTAACTGAGAGGTTATCTTAAAAATCTGAATCATTTAGGTCATTCAATAATTAATTACTCTATACCTTATAGCAGCTTAGCACTACATTGTATGAAGAAAGACAGTAAAAGAGGAACAATTCCCATTGAATCACTACCCTATTTTTCAAAGCATCTTTATTATGTGACCTTTTTGCCATGTGACCTCTTTACTATGTGACGGCTTCCCTTGAAGGTAAAGAGGATAGGAATTATTGGCCCAATCTGACAAAGAAGAAGCCAAAGCACGGAAAAATATATAGAATCTCTGTCTGACTAGCTCCTCATGTTAGTCTGTGAGGGCTGCTATAACAAAATACCATAGACTACGTGTCTGACGTGCAACAGAAATATACTTCTCATAGTTCTGGAAGATGGGGAATCCAAGATCAAGGTGCTGGCAGATTTGTGACTGGTGAGGGTCCCTGCTTCCTGGTTCCATCTTTTCACTATGTCCCAATATGGCAGAAATGGTGAGGGAGCTTTCTGAGGTCTCTTTTCCAAGGGCACTAAGCCATTCACAGACTCATAGTCCACCCTCATGACTTCATCCATCTCCTAATGCCATCACACTGAGGGTTAGGATTCCAACACAAGAATCCTGGGGAGACACAAACATTCAGTCCATCACACCCTTCCTCGGACACCTCTTTGGTAAGAGCACTTATCACAATCAGGATCAAGAAGCTCAGCTAACCTGATAATCCTAAGAGCTTCCCCCTACCTGGACAGAGTCAATGGTCCCATTAAGATTCAGTGCACCTCAGAGTAGTTGAACTAGTTTCTGCCTAAGCTCTCTTAGAAAATGTTATCATTTAGAGGCACCTGGGTGGCTCAAGCATCCGACTCTTGATTTCGGCTCAGGTTCATGAGTTCAAGCCCTGCATTGGGCTGTGTGCTGAAAGTGGGGAGCCTACTTGGGATTCCGTCTCTCTCCTTCTCTCTCTGCCCCTCCCCCACTTGCTCTCTCTCTCAAAATAAACATTAAAAATAGAAAATGTTATCATTTTAAATAAATACAAAAAACCCACAAAAATAAAAAAAATATGCACATTCTATTTCTCATTCTTGGACTTTAGGGGAAAAAAGTCAGATTTTATTTTTCTGAATTTACTGAAGAAATTTGGCTCCTAGAGTTAGATGATTTGCCTGAGGTTACATGCAGTGTCCTGCCTGACTACACGACTAGGTCTTTTTCCATTTGTCTATTGCCATTTTTGTCCCAGAATTCTTTCCTCTTTTTAAATCATCACCACTACTCCCCCATCACCCTCCACCTTAATTCTCCCCAGGGGGGGAAAAAGCTGTTAAATGGAAGCACAAAACTCAGGGAAGTATGGCACCTCCAGGGATATTTTCATGACTCACTAAAATAACTGGGTGCATCCTCTGGGAAACAGAGTCAGAGTAAAAAAACAAAACAAAACAAAACCAAAAAAACGTGGGAAGATCTTCTCCTTCCTCTGAATTGATGGTACGACATTCTCTGACTGACATTCTCAGATCCCCATGGGGAGATTAAAGCTCTTTGTCTCTCAAGTATGGATACTCTGGGCTGAAAGACATCTTTATCATTTCCAAGAAAATGGGGTCACTAAAACCAAGTAACAGTCTTTACCATGAGGCACAACTGAGCCAAGATAAAGTCCCCTACAAAGGAGGCCCGCAGATTCCAGACCTGGCTGTGGTCAAGTGAACCAGACACATTGAATTCCAGTCATTGCCTCTGCTGGGGCATACTGTCCTTATTACAGTTCTAACCATTTTTATCAGCCTCAACTGGAATTTGATATATGAGACATATATAATTTCACAATAAGTTTGTATTTTGTACTGAGTCACTTGTACTAACATATATTCCATAATGGGGTTTTTAGAATACAGAATACTAACAAGTAGAGTCATGCCCACTGGTCCCAAGATAATTTCTGATACAGGAGCATGATTAAACTTGCATAGTTTGGAAGACAGTGTGTTATCAGTAACACTAATGTGCCTATGGAGCAAGGTGAATTTACTAATTCATATAATGTCAACAATAATTGACAGAGCTCTACAAAACCATAATAGTACTAGAGAGAGAAGAAGAAGACACTATCTCCCCCTTGTGAGACAACTAACCATTCACTGCCATTAAAGTTATCAATTCAACTACTTAATTTGTAAAGTCCTATACATAAGAAATATAAAGAAGAATCTGAGAAGCACTCCCTATCCTCAAAGAGACACAGATACATTCCTAAATAATTGCATACCGTGGTGATAATGCCACAGGAGTTGTTTGCACGATGTCCTGTACTGGCACAAATGTGGGAATGACCAATTCTGCATGGGGTCAAAAAACTGGGAGAAGAAATCCAACAAATGTTTGAGGCTGCTGTGACGACCAGTAAAATCAGCCTCAGTCCATTCAGATGGTCTTCTGAACCCAGACTCGATGACCAGTGGTTGATTCAGTGACCACAGAGACAAATAGAGTTCTCTAACTGCCAGCCCATTCTTATAGAAGATTGGTTTCATGGGGTAAGTTTCCTTTAGGGCTGTTGCATTCAGTTCTCTCCAGTCATTTCATAAACTGAGGTCAGGAAGCTAGTCCAGAAAGTGACTAAATCAAACTCTTAAGTCTTACAAAATTTTCACAAAGAGGAAAGATCATGCCATGTATGTGCTGAGCCAGATTTCATCTAAATGGAGACAATTACCGTAAGTATTACTACTCAGACTCTGCTCCTTCCAGCACAGCTGAGCAAGAGTTTTCTGGCATTTAGTCTTTTAACCCTAAATGAGCATTATTTCATTTAAATGATCAAGAATCAAATAAAATGATATGGCTTTAAACAGTACATCTTTGGTCTGTGCCCTTTCAGGACCAGTCAGTTAATACTCCCCAATATTTCATGATCCATCAATAAATAGAGCAGGTCTTAACATTAGGCACTGGGGAATCAATAATAAATGAGCCATGATCTCTGTCTTCATTTTATAGTCTAGGGAAGAGACAGATACCAAAACAGGCAATTAAAAATCTGATTCCAGGGGGCACCCAGAAGGGAGCCCAGTAGAACACACAGACCCCGCACCCTCAGGCCTGGGTATGGGGGAGCATGGGGCTCACTGAATTCCATCACCTCTGGGCCACAGGGTCAAGGAAGGTATTGGTGCAGGGACCCAGAAGGTCCTGACCTATGGCTGTGGGCAGAAACCCCTCCGGGAGCCTCCATGAACAGCTCCAGTCTTCAAGAGATCCAATGGCCTCTGCTGGTGGCTGTGGGCTGTGGGCCCCCCATCTAGAAGCCTGGATGCATCATCCAGTGATAGTGATTCAGACTGGGATGGGGGAAGCCTTCTCTACCCACTCCTCCTCCATGACCACCTTGGCCCGGCTGTCTTCACGTTTCTGGCCTGTGGGCATCACTGCCTGCTGCCTGGCCCAGAAGCATTTACCACCATCTAACAAACACACATTTTCTTTGCCCACAACCCCATTGCTCCTTGAACATGGGACCTGGATGTCATTCGCTGCTGAGTCTTTGGCACCCTAGCAGGACCTGAACACAAGACAAGACCTCATGTCAGAAGGGAGGGAAGGATCTGGCATTCACCCCATCTCCAAGCTGGGATCTCAGCATTGGAGTAGAGCCCCTTAGTGGTGGGCATCAGTAGCTTCCATTCCATGCTGTCAAGTGCAAAGAAGCGGGTGCCATGGCTGTGACACTTGCCACAGTAGCCGTGGAGGGTGGGGTGGGCTCCAGACTTTAACTGCCAAGGCAACGCCAGGACACCTCGTGTGCGGCTAAAACCGACTGTGACAGTCTCCCAATGGCACAGACTGGGAGCTCCCTACAGGCTTCTAGTCTCTGGGTAACACCCTTCTTCCTGTTTGTTCCTTCAGCTCTTCCTGCAGCAAATTCCAATCTGAACCCACCCCCCCTAAAAAAATCTGATTCCAGAGTGTTAATGTGAGCTCATAAAGGGGACAAACTGCAGGTGCTGGACAGATAGGAGTTGGAGGGAAGACTTTCAGGTGAAAACAGCTAACCTTATTCTTGGAATAAAATGTAGGGGAGATCTAGGTAGAAAGGGGCCATCCCAAGAAAGGAAGTGGCAAAAACAGAGGGCTACAGTGGGAAAAAGCAGGGTGCAGTCAGGATCTTAAAGAAGTTCAGAATAGAGGGAGCACAGCAGGGAAGACAGAAAAGTTTCGTGGTGAAGAGTGGTAACACTAGTAATATGCCAGTCAGGTTACACGAACTCAGACTTACATTGAAGGCAACAAAAACCCCAAAGGTTTTTAAGGGGGTAACAAATGTGTGTGTGTGTTTGAAGAGTGCCCCAAAAGCTGCTTGGAGAGTGGGTGAGAGTGAGTCAAGATTGAAGGTGGAAACCAGCCAAAAGCCACTTAGTGGTCCAGAGAGGAAATAACAGAATCCTGAATTTTTTTAGAATGGCAGAGAAACAGGGGTGCTGGGGTGGTTCAATCGGTTCAGTGTCCAACTCTGGATTTCGGCTCAGGTCATGATCTCACCGTTCGTGAGTTCAAGCCCTGTGTCAAGCTCCGTGCTGACACTGCAGAGCCTGCTTGGGATTCTCTCTCTCCTCCTCTGCCCCTCCCCTACTCATTCTCTCTCTCTTTCTCTCTCTCTCTCTCTCTCTCTCCCCTGCCTTCTCTCTCTCTTACTTTCTCTTTCAAAATAAATAAATAAACATTAAAAAAAAAATTTAAATGGCAGAGAAACATTAGTTTCTCTGAAGCTAGAAAAATCAGAGAAACATTAGCACACTGAAGAATCTCCAAGCACTTGGAAGGAAGGGTAGTTGGTGGGATGACAGGGCTGAGGAAAGAAAGGAATCAAGCATGATACCAACGTTCAGAGCCTAGAAGCTGGGTAGATCCCGGCCCTGTTTATTAAGAACAGGGATGCTTCTAAGAGGTGCACTAACTCTCCTGGGAAGACCATTTGGGGAAGCCCTGAGAGCATATGCAGAGGGGCTCCGCTGAGTGCAGGCTCCCAGCTGTCTGCCAGAGCGGCACAGACGTGAGGGAATCCGTCTTGAATCCCGGACTAGCCCAGATGGCATCTGAACACTCCAACCGGCCCAACCCACGTGGAGAGCCACCTCCTACCCAAGTGTGCCAGAAGTCAATAAAATGTGGTTTCAAGTCAAAATAATTTTAAAAAGAAGAGCAAGAATTCATTTTTAATAGTTTTTGTGTTTTTTTCAGGGGCGCCTGGGTGGCTCAGTCAGTCAAGCATCCGAATTTGGCTCAGGTCACAATCTCGCAGTTCGTGGGTTCGAGCCCCGCGTCGGGCTCTGTACTGACAGCCCGGAGCCTGGAGCCTGCCTCGGATTCTGTGCCTCCCTCTCTCTCTCTGTCCCTCCCCTGCTTGTGCTCTGTCTCTCTCTCAAACACAAATAAATAAACTTAAAAAAAAAAAGAGTCAATAAACTGCTGTTTCCAGTCAAAATAATTTTAAAAAAGAAAAGCAACACTTCGTTTTTAATAGTTTTTGTTTTTTCATATCCACAGCACCCATATGAAATAAGTGACAATTTGTGGCTTTCTACAACCAGAGTTTTGGACCTAACTTTTCACCTTATCTGAAATCACTTGGTTTAATATGTTCCTTCAATATGTACAAGGGAAGGAGTCAGACACAAAAGGCCCCATGTGATATGACTCTGTTTATGTGAAATATCCAGAAAACATTAGCCCAAAGAAACGGGAAGCAGAAGGGTGGTTGCCGGGGGCTCAGGGGAGGAGATGACGGAGAGCCATTGCTTAACGGCTCCAGAGTTTTATTTCGGAGGGTGACAATATTTGCAACGACACAGAGATAGTGGCGATACAACAATGTGAACGTACTAAATACGCCCTGCATTGTTCCCTTTAAAATAGTTAATTTTACATTAAATGGATTTCATCTCAATAAAAGCGAACAGGAAGGAAACAACCACACCAAGGACAGAGCTCGTGCCTCAGCTGGGTTCAGATGCTCATTTAGGTGTGGAGGGTGTCTGATTTCTGGTCTTCCTCAACCGTTTCAGGACATGCTTCCTTTTGAGTAACAGAAGGTTGGGCCTGGCAAAATCAATGCTACCATCAGAGAAATAGTCGAGCTTTCAGAATAAAGTAAATAGCATCACTCTTTTTAACGTTTAGTCTGCATGCTGTGGGATGTCTTTGATACGTTCCTGGTTTCTTGGCGGGGGGGCAGCCGTGGACACGTGGGTGTTCCTGCCTGTCTTCAAGGTTTACATTTTGTTCTCTTAAAGTCAGTCTTTCTGTCGGCTTGCAGGCCATTTAGCCAAAGCTAAAGCAGTTGTGGGTAGCACCGCACGGCCTCCCCTCCCGCAGCAACCTGCCCGGTGTCCCTCCAAGGACATGCTGCGTTTACGGGGTATCCATTTCAAAGATTGGCTAATTGCTTCACAGGCTGCAGAAAGTGCCCTCTCAAATCATAAAAGGGAAACACTCTGGCTTTTCCCAGGCCACAAAGCATGACCAAGTTGATTAGGACTCATAATTCACACTCCCGATCCCCGAGCTTGATCCTCCAAGAAACAGCTGCCCTATAAAAGCTGAGACAGAGCATGTATATCACGCTGTTCGGGCCGCTGTAGTCCCAGCTTTGCTTCCACAATAAATGGCCACTGCCATGTCTGGGCCAGGGCTGCGCTGGAAATGAAACAATAAGAGTGGAAAATCGCCTTTATTTATTGAGTTCACCTACCCTTAACATCAAATCAACACCCGGCCTACACAGCTCACAGAATCCAAAGAGCTTACGATGGAAAACAGCACAGTGGGCAGGGGATCCTTTCCCCAGGATGACACTACCCCCCCCAATGACGGCTGGAGGGTCTCAGAACGACCACGAGAGTTCCTCTGCCCTGAAACGGCGCTCCGTGACATGGAATGTCATGGAAAGCAAGCATCATGATAAAAGTTACACAAAGGAAGCTTCTACAACCATTCACGTCAAAATGAGAGGTGCCGTGTGAGAGAACATGGTTCCTAACAGGACAAAGTCACATTCCATGGGAAAACCAGGTGGGTGAACACTGCTCTGGAGAAGATGAGGCCCATCTTGGATCCTATGTGTGGCACCAAGTCATTCTCTTTCTGACAAGAGGCTCTAAATTGATGCTCCGTATCATAGGGTTGGGTGCACATGCCTTGGAATCCCCCAGAAGTGGCTCTGAATCATAGCTCCGCTTCCTCATTCATTCAATCATCCAACAAGTATGTCCAAGTAGCCATTCTGTGCTTGAATATAACACGGTGGGCAAAACAGAGTCCTCAAGTGCCTCGCCGAGGGGTCATCGAGCAAGAAAGCTGGCATTATACAAAGCTGAGCAGTGCTGTGATCACAAAAAAGGAAAATGACATGAGGGGGGACAGGGAAGAATTCCTAGAGTAAGTGACATCTAATTTGAGGCCTGACGGCCAAGTAAATTGACAAACTGAAATACTGCGTGCATGTACAAAAGGGATTAGAAGAGTAGATTTAAAGATACAGAAAGGAGAGTATACTGGGAGATCAGAGAAAAAAGAAATGGGTCTAGAGAGATGCATAATGAGAGACAGTCCTAATAGGAAGAAGGCAAAGAAAAGATAGTTACACATTTTACAGAGCAAAATGACACAGGAACAGGAATTTTAGGAAGATGTTACTAATTGGGTAACTTTGGACCAAAGAATCCCCTGGGCCTCAGTTTTCAACACGGATAATACTAGCTAACTTGCTGTGCAAATTAAATGATAAAATGTAGACAAAATGCCGAATGCCTGAAAACCTAGTAACTAACTACTCAGTGGGAACCACGACCAAATATCCATCATCTCAAATTTGATAGAACGTTTGATCTTCCCTTCCTCAACATGTTCAAATGTTTTCTGAAACGTTTTCTACAAATTCAGGTACAAACTAGTTAATTCAGCATGTCACTTTGTAGGGAGTCTGAGAAGTTCATTTGTTCAATCCATTAATCAACATTTACTTACTGAGCATCTTTTTCTGTGCCTGCCACGGGGGAGGCCAAGTACTGACTCCATAGTGGTTCGGTTGGAAGAAATACTTGCTCAAGTCAAATATTCAGCAAATTACTGTGGTTCGCTGTGGTTTGCGGTTTGTGGCAGGGACTACCACTTGCCACCAAGTATCTATTCCCCCCTTTTTCTTCACAAAAAGAATTCTTATTTTTAGTGCTGACGATGTTCTGTTTGACGATCTGGGTATTGTTTACATAGATGGACTTTGAGAAAATTCATCAGGGTATACACTTATATGTAATCACCAATGAAAGTTAAAGTTTAAAAACCTTCAATTTGTGTCTGGCATATTTTTGCCTGGCTAAAAAAAAATTATTGCTTCTAGGACTCCCTTGCAGCTAGGGACGTAACATGACTGAGTTCTGGCCAATGAAGTATAAACAGAGATGCTGAGTGCTACCTTCAGTGAGTCTTTTTCAAAGGGATATGGCACAACCTTTGCCAATTCTCTCCTCCATCCTGACCCAGAAACACACATGATGCAGAGGCTGTGTCCGATCCTGAGAACAAGAGCCACATCCTAGGGATATCTGAGAGGTTAGCTGGAAGCCTTCTCCCCGCTTGACAACTTTTCACAAACCAGTCTTTATCTCTAGCCTTAGTTTACATGAGAAGGGGGAAGAATGATCTCGCATGAAACACCGTTGTCCTGGATTTTTCTGTTAATTCAGCTGAAATTAATTTTAATTAATACAGTGTTCAAGGTGGAATTCAGTTCAGTCCTTGCTTTCACACCAGGAACACCCACATGACAGAACAAATAAGGAGTTGCCTAAAAAAGCAATAGCATTTGCAAAACGCTGTGAATCTTAAAGGTCTGGCTTCACTTTTTACTGTTTAGTTGCAACTCTACATTCTCCCATATGTAATATGGAGATTTAAAGTCTACTATGTTTCTGTTAGAGTTCTTTCCTGGCAACAACCCAGTCTAAATCTGGTTAACTTAAACAAAGAGGGAGTTTATTGGAATGTTGTCAAAGATCTCTCCAAGTAAATTGATAGGCCTGTGTCCAGACTGAGGAAATAAGGCAAAAATCAGAATGGCATCAAGGCAACGAGAGAACATTCTCCCATCTCATAATGCCACACCTGGAATGAAGGATTTCAGTCATTTTTCCTTGCCCCGAGTCTACCCAATGCAACATGCCAAGTGGTGGGAGAAAGTCTGATCGACTAAGTGGAGATCACAAGCCTTTGGCTTCTTTGAAGCAGTGAAAGAAAAAGTCTGGAGGAAAGAGAACGCACCAACCTCCAGTGGCCTCCCGTTCTCTATTAGGAGGGCAGCGGACATTGATTTATAGTCCCATTGAGAATGTACAAAACAGAGGCTAGTTAGGTCCCTCAAATTAATGGATGCTGGACAGTCATAAATCAACAAATGTCCACTCTTTCTACCTCACAAAGTTGTTGAGACTGGAATAAATTAGAGACAAATGCTCTTAAAACCTAAACCTACTGCACAAATACTTATTGCTATCTTGTTAAAATTACTGTTGTTTTTAATCTCAGAATTTATGAAAAAATAAAGTAACTGTAACAGCATGGCCATTTGAAATTTCGAAGATAGCTTCTTCCTTCACCGAAGAAACTACTTCATTAAGTATTGGGCACTAAATTAATAGAATGTCTCAAATTAATAGCAGGGAATGTGTGCAGACAATGTTCACATTAACTAGTAAGTAAGAAACAAGTCTCCCTTTTCACACAGGTTTGCAAGGTCACGTCTCAGATGTGTTTCAGAGAAGAGCATGGATGACGGGGAAATGCATATTTCTAGATGGAAGTCATTGCCTGGAATGGGATTCTTAGCAGCGGTCTGGATGCATGAATGGCTTCAAAGGCTTATGAAACCCTGAAATTGCATGTAAACATTTGGCTTATTTTATGTAAAAGTAATAGATGGATACATATTTCTCAGGGCTATGGGGATACCTGTTATGAGTTGTTAAAGGGCATATGACCCCCCCCCCAAACACTAAGAACCATTATTTTTAATGCTATGTGTCATTCCCATCTATGGAATCAGCAATATCTGGGTTCAAATCCTGGGTACCCATCCACATTGTCAATCAGAGTAGGAACTCATAAACCATTCCCATTCTTTAGAAACTTAGGGTCACACACAAGAGATAAGCGTGGGTATATTAATTAAAATATCTTAGGGGCGCCTGGGTGGCTCAGTCAGTTAAGTACCCGACTTCGGCTCAGGTCATGACCTCATGGCTCGTGAGTTCGAGCCCCGCGTTGGGCTCTGTGCTAACAGCTCAAAGCCTGGAACCTGCTTCAGATTCTGTGTCTCTCCTTCTCTCTGCCCTTCCCCTGCTCGTGCTCTGTCTCTGTCTCTGTCTCTCTCAAAAATAAATAAACATTAAAAAAAGTCGTTTTAAGTATCTTAGACTACCAGTAACACAAAAATAAAACCAAGGTTAGCTTACATGATATGGAAAGAATTCCTGAAGCTCATGGGAACACAAATCCAGAGACAAGGCAGGTTGCAGAGATAGCATAATACAATGGCTCCAGCTGTACTTCTCCATGGTTCTCTTTATTTTCCCTCCCCTGTGAGCAGACTTCTTTAGGCTAACATTTGCTCTGATTACAGGATGGGTGCAGATGTTCCAAACTGAGCGCACACAAATAATATCCATGAGAGTAGGTATGGTTCCTAGTTCACCCTCCTCTTCCCTCCAGGGTACTCTGCACAATTGGGTGTTCAGTAAATATCTCCTAGATAAGAGTGACGGGATAAATGCATGAAATATTTAAATAATAATACATGACAGCTATAATTAAATGAGCTCTTGAGACACGAAGAAAATGATCAATTGCAAAAGGTACTAAAATTCAAAAGTTTCTAAAGAACATCATGCTTCAAATAGATACAGGGGGGCAGAAATAGCTTTCCAGGCATACAATTGGCATTTTATTTAAAGCAAATGAATTCATAAATGAAAAAAAGATACTAGATTTCAGGGGAACTTTCCATCCACTCAAGTGGTTTCATATTTTAAGTTGCAACACTATGAAGTTATTAAGACGCTGAAAGTTTCCATGGAAGCCTGTATCCTACAGAATCTCAAGTTACAATATTGATTATGAGTACCTAAAATAGTAAGATTAATATCTATGATCAGGAAATTAAGGCTTACATTTTTTTACACAATAAAAACATCCTATTTTTTTTGTTCTCCACTATTTTTATAGCTCACTTACACATTCAGTGAGAACTTTCCATATGTCCAGGGACCTGTGCTAGGTACTTTCAAATGATTTTTTTTTTTTACCTCTCATAATAAGGTTAGTATTATTATTCTGACTTGTACAACGTACAGAAACGGGAAACCCAGTGAGGTTAGATGACTTGGCTAAAATAGCCAACTAATAAGTGTCAAAGCAGGAATTATAATACATGTCTGTCTGAGCTCATCTTAAGTGTTTACATTCCATTTACAAGCCAAACTACTTTTAAATATACTAAATGTAACAATATAAAGTAGAACAAATGATACAATGATTAAAAATTACTTCAGGCTAATTATGCGGGTAGATCCACTTGCAATTCATTTTTTTTTTTGAGAGAGAGAGGGAGAGAGAAAGAGAGAGAGAGGGAGGGAGAAAGAGAGAGAGAGGGCACAAGAGAGGAGCAGAGTGAGAAAGAGAAGCTTAAGCAGGCTCCATGCTCAGTGCAGACCCCAATGCAGGGCTCGACCTCATGGCCCTGGGATCATGACCTGAGCCGAAATCAAGAGTCTGAGGTTTAACTGACTGAGCCACCCAGGGGCCCCAACCTGCTATACTTAATACCCTTTGTGTAGTCAGATTCTGGATAATATACAAATATAAAAGGAATAGAATTACTTTCTTGGAGACTACTGAAGTTTCAGATTTTCCTCCCTTGATTGAAACGACATGGAATACCAGGAAGCACATTCTGGTGCAACAAGGAACTCATGTCCAATCTTGGATTCTGAACAAATTCTGTAATATTTGAGCCAATGTTTTCATATCTATAAAACAGAGGTTTTAACCACCACTATTGAGGATTGTTGTGGGATAGAGTGAGAAGGGATTACAGTGCCTTTATGGACACATAGGTGCCTAAGAATTATTATCTCTCCTGCCTTTACTCAACTAGACCTCCGATATTTCAAGTTACAGAGAAGGCGAAGATGAAAGCTGACTTTGTCAGGCTCATAACTATTATTTTATCCTGTTGAAGATCCTAGTTATTCACTTAGATATTGCTTCGATGGGATATTCTGGAAATGACATAATTAACAATATCGTAGAGGTGGTTCATTTTTTAAACCACCTAAACTGGGGCTTGTCTCTTAGGCCGTGTTGTGGACTTCTGACTTTGTAACTAGGCAGAAGTCAGTTTGTTTCAAATGAGTGAAAACCCAATTTAAATGGACTTAAAAGATACAGGAGATTTTCTATTTTCACATAATCAAAAGTCCAGAAATAAGGTAGATCTGGGACTGGTTTCATTGCCAGGGTTAGCAGTGTCATCAAGGACCTGTGTGTGCGTGTACCCACGCCTGTGTGCATGCACGTGCATATCCATTAGTCTTCTCTCACATCTTTGGGTTCAGCTTCATCCAAATGCAGATCAACCCCACGACGAAGCACCTGGAGAAGCTCCAAGGTTCATATTCAAATACCATGCCTTTCAGAAGAAGAATTTACTCTTTCAATAGCTGAATGAGAGCAATAAGCAAGATTCTTTCCCAGATGCCTTTATAAATCCTCTTCTTTCATCTAACTGGCTTTAATCGAGTCAATGTATGCTCAACTGGGATCCAAATCCTGTGCTGACAATCCCCAGAGCTTTGGTCTATATTACCTACACTGATCACTCTGCCAAGAACAGCGAATTACTCCGAATGGCTTAGACCAGTCGGAACTCCCCCATGGATCCTGGGTGGAT